>NW_020867792.1:0-19172 GCF_003369695.1 Bos indicus x Bos taurus
TCAGTGCATGATCAGCTACGTGATCAGTGCATGCTCAGTCACATGATCAGTGTATGATCAACTTCGTGTTCAGTTGCATGAGTCAGCTACATGATCCGTGCATGCTCAGTCACATGATCAGTGCATGTGCAGTCTCGTGATCAGTGCATGTTAGAGTCACGTGATCAGTGCATGATCTGTCACTTATCAGTGTGTGATCATCCATATGATCAGTGCATGTGCAATCTCGAGATCATTGCATGATAGCGACGTGATCACTGCATGATTAGTCACGTGATCTGTTCCAGATCAGCTACGTGATTAGTGCATGAAAGCCAGGTGATCAGTGCATGATCAGTCACGTGATCAGTGTAAGATCAAACACGTGATCAATGCATGATAGCCACCAGATCAGTGCATGAATCAGTCACGTGGTCAGTGTATGATCAGCCACGTGATTAGTGCATGATAGCCAGGTGACTAGTGCCTGATCAGTCAGGCGATCAGTGCATGATCAGCCACGGATCCGGGCATGGTTGACATGTGATCAGTGCATGAGAGTACGTGATCAGTGCATGATCAGCCACTGTGATCATTGCATTATCCGCCACGTGATCAGTGCATGCACACTCACGTGATCAGTGTATGATCAACTTCGTGATCAGTGCATGATCAGCTACGTGGTCAGTGCATGCTCAGTCACATGATCAGTGTATGATCAACTTCGTGATCAGTGCATGATCAGCTACGTGATCAGTGCATGCTCAGTCACATGATCAGTGCATGTGCAGTCACGTGATCAGTGCATTATAAGTCACGTGTTCAGTGCATGATCTGTCACGTGATCAGTGTGTGATCATCCATATGATCAGTGCATGCGCAATCTCGAGATCATTGCATGATAGCGACGTGATCACTGCATGATTAGTCACGTGATCTGTTCCAGATCAGCTACGTGATTAGTGCATGATAGCCAGGTGATCAGTGCATGATCAGTCACGTGATCAGTGTATGATCAACCACGTGATCAATGCATGATAGCCACCAGATCAGTGCATGATCAGTCACGTGATCAGTGCATGATCTGTCACGTGTCCTGTGTATGATATCTAAGTGATCAGTTCTTGCGCAGTCATGTGATCAGTGCATGATAGCTAAGTGATCAGTGCCTGATCAACCACGTGATCAGAGCAAGATTGCCACGTGATCAGTGCATGATTATTTAGGTGATCAATGTATGATAAGCCACATTATCAGTGCATGATAGCCACGGGACCAGTGCATGATCAGTCACGTGATCATGGCATGCGAAGTCATGTGATCAGTGCATGATAGCTATGTGATCAGTGCATAATCAGTCATGTGATCAGTGCATGATCAGCCACGTGATCAGTACATGATCAGCCAAGTGATCATTGCATGCACAGTCACGTGATCAGTGTATGATCAGCCTCGTGATCAGTGCAGGATCAGCCACGTGATCAGTGCATGAACAGGCCCGTGATCAGTGCATGATCAGGCTCATGATCAGTGCATGATCAGTCACGTGATCAGTCCATGATCAGTCACGTGAGTAGTGCATGATAAGAGACGTGATCAGTGCATGATCAGTCAAGTGATCAGTGCATTATCAGCCACGTGATCAGTGCAAGATCAGCCACGGGATCAGTGCATGATCAGGCACGTGATCAGTGCATGATCAGTCATGTGATCAGTGTATGATCAGCCACGTGATCAGTACATGATAGCAACCTGATCAGAGCATGATATGCAATGGGATTTGTGCATGATCAGCCACGTGATCAGTGTACGATCATACATGTGATCAGTGCATGATCAGCCACGTGATCATTGTATGATCAGCCACATGATGAGTGCATGATCTGCACGTGATCAGTGCATGATCTGCCACGGGATCAGTGCATGATCAGGCACGTGATCAGTGCATGATCAGTCATGTGATCAGTGTATGATCAGCCAAGTGATCAGTACATGATAGCAACCTGATCAGAGCATGATATGCAATGGGATTTGTGCATGATCAGCCACGTGATCAGTGTACGATCACACATGTGATCAGTGCATGATCAGCCACGTGATCATTGTATGATCAGCCACGTGATGAGTGCATGATCTGCAACGTGATCAGTGCATGATCAGCCACGGGATCAGTGCATGATCAGTCACGTGATCACTGTATGAACAGCCACGTGATCAGTGCATGATAGCGACGTGTCAAGTGCATGATCAGTCACGTGATCAGTGCATGATAGCCACGTGATCAGTGCATGATCAGTCACGTGATTAGTGCATGATTTGTCACTTGATCAGTGTATAATATCCACGTGATCAGTTCATGCGCCGTCATGTGATCAGTGCATGATACGCAACGTGATCAGTGCATGATCAGCTACGTGGTCAGTGCCTGCTCAGTCACATGATCAGTGTATGATCAACTTCGTGATCAGTGCATGATCAGCTACATGATTAGTGCATGCTCAGTCACATGATCAGTGCATGTGCAGTTACGTGATCAGTGCATGATAAGTCACGTGTTCAGTGCATGATCTGTCACGTGATCAGTGTGTGATCATCCATATGATCAGTGCATGCGCAATCTCGAGATCATTGCATGATAGCGACGTGATCACTGCATGATTACACACGTGATCTGTTCCAGATCAGCTACGTGATTAGTGCATGATAGCCAGGTGATCAGTGCATGATCAGTCACGTGATCAGTGTATGATCAACCACGTGATCAATGCATGATAGCCACCATATCAGTGCATGATCAGTCACGTGATCAGTGCATGATCAGCCACGTGATCAGTACATGATCAGCCAAGTGATCATTGCATGCACAGTCACGTGATCAGTGTATGATCAGCCTCGTGATCAGTGCAGGATCAGCCACGTGATCAGTGCATGAACAGGCCCGTGTTCAGTGCATGATCAGGCTCATGATCAGTGCATGATCAGTCACGTGATCAGTCCATGATCAGTCACGTGAGTAGTGCATGATCAGACACGTGATCAGTGCATGATCAGTCAAGTGATCAGTGCATTATCAGCCACGTGATCAGTGCAAGATCAGCCACGTGATCAGTGCATGATCAGGCATGTGAAGAACGCATGATCAGTCACGAGATCAGTGTATTATAGCCAGGTTAACAGTGCATGATCAGCCACGTGATCAGTGCATGATAGCCACGTAATCAGTGCATGGTCAGTCACGTGATCACTGTATGATCAGCCACGTGATCAGTACATGATAGCAACCTGATCAGAGCATGATATGCAATGGGATTTGTGCATGATCAGCCACGTGATCAGTGTACGATCATACATGTGATCAGTGCATGATCAGCCACGTGATCATTGTATGATCAGCCACGTGATGAGTGCATGATCAGCCACGTGATCAGTGTTTGATCAGCCACGTGTTCAGTGCATGATAGACACGTGATCAGTGCATGATAGCCACGTGATCATTGTCTACAATTACGTGAACACTGCATGTGCAGTCCCGTGATCAGTGCATAATAGCCACGTGATCAGTGAATGATCAGTCACGTGATCAGTGCCTCATCAGTAACGTCATCAGTGTATTATCATCCACATGATCAGTGCATGCGCAGTCATGTGATCAGTGCATTATAGCCACGTGATCAGTTCTTGTTTAGTCACATGATCAGCACCATTCAGACACGAGATCACTGCATGCTAAGTCACGTGATCAGTTCATGTTCCGCCATGTGATTAGTGCATGATCAGCCACATGATAAATGCGTGATCATCCACGTGATTATTGCATGCACAATCAAGTGATCAGTGCATGGTAGTCACGTGATCTATGCATGATCAGTCACGTGATCAGTGCATGATCAGTCATGTGATCAGTGCATGATCAGCCATTTTTTTAGTGCATAAGCAGTCAAGTGATCAGCGTATTATCATCCACGTGATCAGTGCAGGCGCAGTCAAGTGATCAGTGCATGCAGTCTCGTGATCAGTGTATTTTCAGCTTCGTGTTCAGAGTACGATCAGCCACGTGATCAGTGTATCATCAGCCACATGATCAGTGCATGATCAGCCACATGATCAGTGCATGCACAGTCCTGTGATCAGTGTAATATCAGCTTCGTGATCAGTGCATGATCAGCCACGTGATCAGTGCATGATCCACAACGTGATTAGTGCATGATCAGTCATGTGATTAGTGTATGATCAGCCACGTGACCAGTGCATCATCCAAAACGTGATTAGTGCATGATCAGCCACGTGATCAGTGTATGATAAGCCACGTGATAATTGCATAATCAGCCATGTTATCATTGCATGCACACTCACGTGATCAGTGTATGATCAGCTTCGAGATCAGTGCATGATCAGCCACGGGATCCGGGCGTGATTGACATGTGATCAGTGCATGAGAGCTACGTGATCAGTGCATGATCAGCCACGTGAACATTGCATTATCCGCCACGTGATCAGTGCATGCACACTCACGTGATCAGTGTATGATCAACTTCGTGATCAGTGCATGATCAGCTACGTGATCAGTGCATGCTCAGTCACATGATCAGTGTATGATCAACTTCGTGATCAGTGCATGATCAGCTACATGATCAGTGCATGCTCAGTCACATGATCAGTGCATGTGCAGTCTCGTGATCAGTGCATGATAAGTCACGTGATCAGTGCATGATCTGTCACGTGATCAGTGTGTGATCATCCATATGATCAGTGCATGCGCAATCTCGAGATCATTGCATGATAGCGACGTGATCACTGCATGATTAGTCACGTGATCTGTTCCAGATCAGCTACGTGATTAGTGCATGAAAGCCAGGTGATCAGTGCATGATCAGTCACGTGATCAGTGTAAGATCAAACACGTGATCAATGCATGATAGCCACCAGATCAGTGCATGATCAGTCACGTGGTCAGTGTATGAACAGCCACGTGATTAGTGCATGATAGCCAGGTGACTAGTGCCTGATCAGTCAGGCGATCAGTGCATGATCAGCCACGGGATCCGGGCATGGTTGACATGTGATCAGTGCATGAGAGATACGTGATCAGTGCATGATGAGCCACGTGATCATTGCATTATCCGCCACGTGATCAGTGCATGCACACTCACGTGATCAGTGTATGATCAACTTCGTGATCAGTGCATGATCAGCTACGTGGTCAGTGCATGCTCAGTCACATGATCAGTGTATGATCAACTTCGTGATCAGTGCATGATCAGCTACGTGATCAGTGCATGCTCAGTCACATGATCAGTGCATGTGCAGTCACGTGATCAGTGCATTATAAGTCACGTGTTCAGTGCATGATCTGTCACGTGATCAGTGTGTGATCATCCATATGATCAGTGCATGCGCAATCTCGAGATCATTGCATGATAGCGACGTGATCACTGCATGATTAGTCACGTGATCTGTTCCAGATCAGCTACGTGATTAGTGCATGATAGCCAGGTGATCAGTGCATGATCAGTCACGTGATCAGTGTATGATCAACCACGTGATCAATGCATGATAGCCACCAGATCAGTGCATGATCAGTCACGTGATCAGTGCATGATCTGTCACGTGTCCTGTGTATGATATCTAAGTGATCAGTTCTTGCGCAGTCATGTGATCAGTGCATGATAGCTAAGTGATCAGTGCCTGATCAACCACGTGATCAGAGCAAGATTGCCACGTGATCAGTGCATGATTATTTAGGTGATCAATGTATGATAAGCCACATTATCAGTGCATGATAGCCACGTGATCAGTGCATGATCAGTCACGTGATCATGGCATGCGAAGTCATGTGATCAGTGCATGATAGCTATGTGATCAGTGCATAATCAGTCACGTGATCAGAGCATGATCAGCTACGTGATCAGTACATGATCAGCCAAGTGATCATTGCATGCACAGTCACGTGATCAGTGTATGATCAGCCTCGTGATCAGTGCAGGATCAGCCACGTGATCAGTGCATGAACAGGCCCGTGATCAGTGCATGATCAGGCTCATGATCAGTGCATGATCAGTCACGTGATCAGTCCATGATCAGTCACGTGAGTAGTGCATGATAAGAGACGTGATCAGTGCATGATCAGTCAAGTGATCAGTGCATTATCAGCCACGTGATCAGTGCAAGATCAGCCACGGGATCAGTGCATGATCAGGCACGTGATCAGTGCATGATCAGTCATGTGATCAGTGTATGATCAGCCACGTGATCAGTACATGATAGCAACCTGATCAGAGCATGATATGCAATGGGATTTGTGCATGATCAGCCACGTGATCAGTGTACGATCATACATGTGATCAGTGCATGATCAGCCACGTGATCATTGTATGATCAGCCACATGATGAGTGCATGATCTGCACGTGATCAGTGCATGATCTGCCACGGGATCAGTGCATGATCAGGCACGTGATCAGTGCATGATCAGTCATGTGATCAGTGTATGATCAGCCAAGTGATCAGTACATGATAGCAACCTGATCAGAGCATGATATGCAATGGGATTTGTGCATGATCAGCCACGTGATCAGTGTACGATCACACATGTGATCAGTGCATGATCAGCCACGTGATCATTGTATGATCAGCCACGTGATGAGTGCATGATCTGCAACGTGATCAGTGCATGATCAGCCACGGGATCAGTGCATGATCAGTCACGTGATCACTGTATGAACAGCCACGTGATCAGTGCATGATAGCGACGTGTCAAGTGCATGATCAGTCACGTGATCAGTGCATGATAGCCACGTGATCAGTGCATGATCAGTCACGTGATTAGTGCATGATTTGTCACTTGATCAGTGTATAATATCCACGTGATCAGTTCATGCGCCGTCATGTGATCAGTGCATGATACGCAACGTGATCAGTGCATGATCAGCTACGTGGTCAGTGCCTGCTCAGTCACATGATCAGTGTATGATCAACTTCGTGATCAGTGCATGATCAGCTACATGATTAGTGCATGCTCAGTCACATGATCAGTGCATGTGCAGTTACGTGTTCAGTGCATGATAAGTCACGTGTTCAGTGCATGATCTGTCACGTGATCAGTGTGTGATCATCCATATGATCAGTGCATGCGCAATCTCGAGATCATTGCATGATAGCGACGTGATCACTGCATGATTACACACGTGATCTGTTCCAGATCAGCTACGTGATTAGTGCATGATAGCCAGGTGATCAGTGCATGATCAGTCACGTGATCAGTGTATGATCAACCACGTGATCAATGCATGATAGCCACCATATCAGTGCATGATCAGTCACGTGATCAGTGCATGATCAGCCACGTGATCAGTACATGATCAGCCAAGTGATCATTGCATGCACAGTCACGTGATCAGTGTATGATCAGCCTCGTGATCAGTGCAGGATCAGCCACGTGATCAGTGCATGAACAGGCCCGTGTTCAGTGCATGATCAGGCTCATGATCAGTGCATGATCAGTCACGTGATCAGTCCATGATCAGTCACGTGAGTAGTGCATGATCAGACACGTGATCAGTGCATGATCAGTCAAGTGATCAGTGCATTATCAGCCACGTGATCAGTGCAAGATCAGCCACGTGATCAGTGCATGATCAGGCATGTGAAGAACGCATGATCAGTCACGAGATCAGTGTATTATAGCCAGGTTAACAGTGCATGATCAGCCACGTGATCAGTGCATGATAGCCACGTAATCAGTGCATGGTCAGTCACGTGATCACTGTATGATCAGCCACGTGATCAGTACATGATAGCAACCTGATCAGAGCATGATATGCAATGGGATTTGTGCATGATCAGCCACGTGATCAGTGTACGATCATACATGTGATCAGTGCATGATCAGCCACGTGATCATTGTATGATCAGCCACGTGATGAGTGCATGATCAGCCACGTGATCAGTGTTTGATCAGCCACGTGTTCAGTGCATGATAGACACGTGATCAGTGCATGATAGCCACGTGATCATTGTCTACAATTACGTGAACACTGCATGTGCAGTCCCGTGATCAGTGCATAATAGCCACGTGATCAGTGAATGATCAGTCACGTGATCAGTGCCTCATCAGTAACGTCATCAGTGTATTATCATCCACATGATCAGTGCATGCGCAGTCATGTGATCAGTGCATTATAGCCACGTGATCAGTTCTTGTTTAGTCACATGATCAGCACCATTCAGACACGAGATCACTGCATGCTAAGTCACGTGATCAGTTCATGTTCCGCCATGTGATTAGTGCATGATCAGCCACATGATAAATGCGTGATCATCCACGTGATTATTGCATGCACAATCAAGTGATCAGTGCATGGTAGTCACGTGATCTATGCATGATCAGTCACGTGATCAGTGCATGATCAGTCATGTGATCAGTGCATGATCAGCCATTTTTTTAGTGCATAAGCAGTCAAGTGATCAGCGTATTATCATCCACGTGATCAGTGCAGGCGCAGTCAAGTGATCAGTGCATGCAGTCTCGTGATCAGTGTATTTTCAGCTTCGTGTTCAGAGTACGATCAGCCACGTGATCAGTGTATCATCAGCCACATGATCAGTGCATGATCAGCCACATGATCAGTGCATGCACAGTCCTGTGATCAGTGTAATATCAGCTTCGTGATCAGTGCATGATCAGCCACGTGATCAGTGCATGATCAGCCACATGATCAATGCATGCACATTCATGTGATCAGTGCATGATCCACATCGTGATTAGTGCATGATCAGTCATGTAATCACTGTATGATCAGCCACGTGATAAGTGCAAGAACAGCCACGTGATCAGTGCATGATCCACAACGTGATTAGTGCATGATCAGTCATGTGATTAGTGTATGATCAGCCACGTGACCAGTGCATCATCCAAAACGTGATTAGTGCATGATCAGCCACGTGATCAGTGTATGATAAGCCACGTGATAATTGCATAATCAGCCATGTTATCATTGCATGCACACTCACGTGATCAGTGTATGATCAGCTTCGAGATCAGTGCATGATCAGCCACGGGATCCGGGCGTGATTGACATGTGATCAGTGCATGAGAGCTACGTGATCAGTGCATGATCAGCCACGTGAACATTGCATTATCCGCCACGTGATCAGTGCATGCACACTCACGTGATCAGTGTATGATCAACTTCGTGATCAGTGCATGATCAGCTACGTGATCAGTGCATGCTCAGTCACATGATCAGTGTATGATCAACTTCGTGATCAGTGCATGATCAGCTACATGATCAGTGCATGCTCAGTCACATGATCAGTGCATGTGCAGTCTCGTGATCAGTGCATGATAAGTCACGTGTTCAGTGCATGATCTGTCACGTGATCAGTGTGTGATCATCCATATGATCAGTGCATGCGCAATCTCGAGATCATTGCATGATAGCGACGTGACCACTGCATGATTAGTCACATGATCTGTTCCAGATCAGCTACGTGATTAGTGCATGATAGCCAGGTGATCAGTGCATGATCAGTCACGTGATCAGTGTATGATCAACCACGTGATCAATGCATGATAGCCACCAGATCAGTGCATGATCAGTCACGTGATCAGTGCATGATCTGTCACGTGTCCTGTGTATGATATCTAAGTGATCAGTTCTTGCGCAGTCATGTGATCAGTGCATGATAGCTAAGTGATCAGTGCCTGATCAACCACGTGATCAGAGCAAGATTGCCACGTGATCAGTGCATGATTATTTAGGTGATCAATGTATGATAAGCCACATTATCAGTGCATGATAGCCACGGGACCAGTGCATGATCAGTCACGTGATCATGGCATGCGAAGTCATGTGATCAGTGCATGATAGCTATGTGATCAGTGCATAATCAGTCATGTGATCAGTGCATGATCAGCCACGTGATCAGTACATGATCAGCCAAGTGATCATTGCATGCACAGTCACGTGATCAGTGTATGATCAGCCTCGTGATCAGTGCAGGATCAGCCACGTGATCAGTGCATGAACAGGCCCGTGATCAGTGCATGATCAGGCTCATGATCAGTGCATGATCAGTCACGTGATCAGTCCATGATCAGTCACGTGAGTAGTGCATGATAAGAGACGTGATCAGTGCATGATCAGTCAAGTGATCAGTGCATTATCAGCCACGTGATCAGTGCAAGATCAGCCACGGGATCAGTGCATGATCAGGCACGTGATCAGTGCATGATCAGTCATGTGATCAGTGTATGATCAGCCACGTGATCAGTACATGATAGCAACCTGATCAGAGCATGATATGCAATGGGATTTGTGCATGATCAGCCACGTGATCAGTGTACGATCATACATGTGATCAGTGCATGATCAGCCACGTGATCATTGTATGATCAGCCACATGATGAGTGCATGATCTGCACGTGATCAGTGCATGATCTGCCACGGGATCAGTGCATGATCAGGCACGTGATCAGTGCATGATCAGTCATGTGATCAGTGTATGATCAGCCAAGTGATCAGTACATGATAGCAACCTGATCAGAGCATGATATGCAATGGGATTTGTGCATGATCAGCCACGTGATCAGTGTACGATCACACATGTGATCAGTGCATGATCAGCCACGTGATCATTGTATGATCAGCCACGTGATGAGTGCATGATCTGCAACGTGATCAGTGCATGATCAGCCACGGGATCAGTGCATGATCAGTCACGTGATCACTGTATGAACAGCCACGTGATCAGTGCATGATAGCGACGTGTCAAGTGCATGATCAGTCACGTGATCAGTGCATGATAGCCACGTGATCAGTGCATGATCAGTCACGTGATTAGTGCATGATTTGTCACTTGATCAGTGTATAATATCCACGTGATCAGTTCATGCGCCGTCATGTGATCAGTGCATGATACGCAACGTGATCAGTGCATGATCAGCTACGTGGTCAGTGCCTGCTCAGTCACATGATCAGTGTATGATCAACTTCGTGATCAGTGCATGATCAGCTACATGATTAGTGCATGCTCAGTCACATGATCAGTGCATGTGCAGTTACGTGATCAGTGCATGATAAGTCACGTGTTCAGTGCATGATCTGTCACGTGATCAGTGTGTGATCATCCATATGATCAGTGCATGCGCAATCTCGAGATCATTGCATGATAGCGACGTGATCACTGCATGATTACACACGTGATCTGTTCCAGATCAGCTACGTGATTAGTGCATGATAGCCAGGTGATCAGTGCATGATCAGTCACGTGATCAGTGTATGATCAACCACGTGATCAATGCATGATAGCCACCATATCAGTGCATGATCAGTCACGTGATCAGTGCATGATCAGCCACGTGATCAGTACATGATCAGCCAAGTGATCATTGCATGCACAGTCACGTGATCAGTGTATGATCAGCCTCGTGATCAGTGCAGGATCAGCCACGTGATCAGTGCATGAACAGGCCCGTGTTCAGTGCATGATCAGGCTCATGATCAGTGCATGATCAGTCACGTGATCAGTCCATGATCAGTCACGTGAGTAGTGCATGATCAGACACGTGATCAGTGCATGATCAGTCAAGTGATCAGTGCATTATCAGCCACGTGATCAGTGCAAGATCAGCCACGTGATCAGTGCATGATCAGGCATGTGAAGAACGCATGATCAGTCACGAGATCAGTGTATTATAGCCAGGTTAACAGTGCATGATCAGCCACGTGATCAGTGCATGATAGCCACGTAATCAGTGCATGGTCAGTCACGTGATCACTGTATGATCAGCCACGTGATCAGTACATGATAGCAACCTGATCAGAGCATGATATGCAATGGGATTTGTGCATGATCAGCCACGTGATCAGTGTACGATCATACATGTGATCAGTGCATGATCAGCCACGTGATCATTGTATGATCAGCCACGTGATGAGTGCATGATCAGCCACGTGATCAGTGTTTGATCAGCCACGTGTTCAGTGCATGATAGACACGTGATCAGTGCATGATAGCCACGTGATCATTGTCTACAATTACGTGAACACTGCATGTGCAGTCCCGTGATCAGTGCATAATAGCCACGTGATCAGTGAATGATCAGTCACGTGATCAGTGCCTCATCAGTAACGTCATCAGTGTATTATCATCCACATGATCAGTGCATGCGCAGTCATGTGATCAGTGCATTATAGCCACGTGATCAGTTCTTGTTTAGTCACATGATCAGCACCATTCAGACACGAGATCACTGCATGCTAAGTCACGTGATCAGTTCATGTTCCGCCATGTGATTAGTGCATGATCAGCCACATGATAAATGCGTGATCATCCACGTGATTATTGCATGCACAATCAAGTGATCAGTGCATGGTAGTCACGTGATCTATGCATGATCAGTCACGTGATCAGTGCATGATCAGTCATGTGATCAGTGCATGATCAGCCATTTTTTTAGTGCATAAGCAGTCAAGTGATCAGCGTATTATCATCCACGTGATCAGTGCAGGCGCAGTCAAGTGATCAGTGCATGCAGTCTCGTGATCAGTGTATTTTCAGCTTCGTGTTCAGAGTACGATCAGCCACGTGATCAGTGTATCATCAGCCACATGATCAGTGCATGATCAGCCACATGATCAGTGCATGCACAGTCCTGTGATCAGTGTAATATCAGCTTCGTGATCAGTGCATGATCAGCCACGTGATCAGTGCATGATCCACAACGTGATTAGTGCATGATCAGTCATGTGATTAGTGTATGATCAGCCACGTGACCAGTGCATCATCCAAAACGTGATTAGTGCATGATCAGCCACGTGATCAGTGTATGATAAGCCACGTGATAATTGCATAATCAGCCATGTTATCATTGCATGCACACTCACGTGATCAGTGTATGATCAGCTTCGAGATCAGTGCATGATCAGCCACGGGATCCGGGCGTGATTGACATGTGATCAGTGCATGAGAGCTACGTGATCAGTGCATGATCAGCCACGTGAACATTGCATTATCCGCCACGTGATCAGTGCATGCACACTCACGTGATCAGTGTATGATCAACTTCGTGATCAGTGCATGATCAGCTACGTGATCAGTGCATGCTCAGTCACATGATCAGTGTATGATCAACTTCGTGATCAGTGCATGATCAGCTACATGATCAGTGCATGCTCAGTCACATGATCAGTGCATGTGCAGTCTCGTGATCAGTGCATGATAAGTCACGTGATCAGTGCATGATCTGTCACGTGATCAGTGTGTGATCATCCATATGATCAGTGCATGCGCAATCTCGAGATCATTGCATGATAGCGACGTGATCACTGCATGATTAGTCACGTGATCTGTTCCAGATCAGCTACGTGATTAGTGCATGAAAGCCAGGTGATCAGTGCATGATCAGTCACGTGATCAGTGTAAGATCAAACACGTGATCAATGCATGATAGCCACCAGATCAGTGCATGATCAGTCACGTGGTCAGTGTATGAACAGCCACGTGATTAGTGCATGATAGCCAGGTGACTAGTGCCTGATCAGTCAGGCGATCAGTGCATGATCAGCCACGGGATCCGGGCATGGTTGACATGTGATCAGTGCATGAGAGATACGTGATCAGTGCATGATGAGCCACGTGATCATTGCATTATCCGCCACGTGATCAGTGCATGCACACTCACGTGATCAGTGTATGATCAACTTCGTGATCAGTGCATGATCAGCTACGTGGTCAGTGCATGCTCAGTCACATGATCAGTGTATGATCAACTTCGTGATCAGTGCATGATCAGCTACGTGATCAGTGCATGCTCAGTCACATGATCAGTGCATGTGCAGTCACGTGATCAGTGCATTATAAGTCACGTGTTCAGTGCATGATCTGTCACGTGATCAGTGTGTGATCATCCATATGATCAGTGCATGCGCAATCTCGAGATCATTGCATGATAGCGACGTGATCACTGCATGATTAGTCACGTGATCTGTTCCAGATCAGCTACGTGATTAGTGCATGATAGCCAGGTGATCAGTGCATGATCAGTCACGTGATCAGTGTATGATCAACCACGTGATCAATGCATGATAGCCACCAGATCAGTGCATGATCAGTCACGTGATCAGTGCATGATCTGTCACGTGTCCTGTGTATGATATCTAAGTGATCAGTTCTTGCGCAGTCATGTGATCAGTGCATGATAGCTAAGTGATCAGTGCCTGATCAACCACGTGATCAGAGCAAGATTGCCACGTGATCAGTGCATGATTATTTAGGTGATCAATGTATGATAAGCCACATTATCAGTGCATGATAGCCACGTGATCAGTGCATGATCAGTCACGTGATCATGGCATGCGAAGTCATGTGATCAGTGCATGATAGCTATGTGATCAGTGCATAATCAGTCACGTGATCAGAGCATGATCAGCTACGTGATCAGTACATGATCAGCAAAGTGATCATTGCATGCACAGTCACGTGATCAGTGTATGATCAGCCTCGTGATCAGTGCAGGATCAGCCACGTGATCAGTGCATGAACAGGCCCGTGATCAGTGCATGATCAGGCTCATGATCAGTCACGTGATCAGTCCATGATCAGTCACGTGAGTAGTGCATGATAAGAGACGTGATCAGTGCATGATCAGTCAAGTGATCAGTGCATTATCAGCCACGTGATCAGTGCAAGATCAGCCACGGGATCAGTGCATGATCAGGCACGTGATCAGTGCATGATCAGTCATGTGATCAGTGTATGATCAGCCACGTGATCAGTACATGATAGCAACCTGATCAGAGCATGATATGCAATGGGATTTGTGCATGATCAGCCACGTGATCAGTGTACGATCATACATGTGATCAGTGCATGATCAGCCACGTGATCATTGTATGATCAGCCACATGATGAGTGCATGATCTGCACGTGATCAGTGCATGATCAGCCACGGGATCAGTGCATGATCCGGCACGTGATCAGTGCATGATCAGTCACGTGATCACTGTATGAACAGCCACGTGATCAGTGCATGATAGCGACGTGTCTAGTGCATGATCAGTCACGTGATCAGTGCATGATAGCCACGTGATCAGTGCACGATCAGTCACGTGATTAGTGCATGATTTGTCACTTGATCAGTGTATAATATCCACGTGATCAGTTCATGCGCCGTCATGTGATCAGTGCATGTTACGCAACGTGATCAGTGCATGATCAGCTACGTGGTCAGTGCCTGCTCAGTCACATGATCAGTGTATGATCAACTTCGTGATCAGTGCATGATCAGCTACATGATTAGTGCATGCTCAGTCACATGATCAGTGCATGTGCAGTTACGTGTTCAGTGCATGATAAGTCACGTGTTCAGTGCAGGATCTGTCACGTGATCAGTGTGTGATCATCCATATGATCAGTGCATGCGCAATCTCGAGATCATTGCATGATAGCGACGTGATCACTGCATGATTACACACGTGATCTGTTCCAGATCAGCTACGTGATTAGTGCATGATAGCCAGGTGATCAGTGCATGATCAGTCACGTGATCAGTGTATGATCAACCACGTGATCAATGCATGATAGCCACCATATCAGTGCATGATCAGTCACGTGATCAGTGCATGATCAGCCACGTGATCAGTACATGATCAGCCAAGTGATCATTGCATGCACAGTCACGTGATCAGTGTATGATCAGCCTCGTGATCAGTGCAGGATCAGCCACGTGATCAGTGCATGAACAGGCCCGTGATCAGTGCATGATCAGGCTCATGATCAGTGCATGATCAGTCACGTGATCAGTCCATGATCAGTCACGTGAGTAGTGCATGATCAGACACGTGATCAGTGCATGATCAGTCAAGTGATCAGTGCATTATCAGCCACGTGATCAGTGCAAGATCAGCCACGTGATCAGTGCATGATCAGGCATGTGAAGAACGCATGATCAGTCACGAGATCAGTGTATTATAGCCAGGTTAACAGTGCATGATCAGCCACGTGATCAGTGCATGATAGCCACGTAATCAGTGCATGGTCAGTCACGTGATCACTGTATGATCAGCCACGTGATCAGTACATGATAGCAACCTGATCAGAGCATGATATGCAATGGGATTTGTGCATGATCAGCCACGTGATCAGTGTACGATCATACATGTGATCAGTGCATGATCAGCCACGTGATCATTGTATGATCAGCCACGTGATGAGTGCATGATCAGCCACGTGATCAGTGTTTGATCAGCCACGTGTTCAGTGCATGATAGACACGTGATCAGTGCATGATAGCCACGTGATCATTGTCTACAATTACGTGAACACTGCATGTGCAGTCCCGTGATCAGTGCATAATAGCCACGTGATCAGTGAATGATCAGTCACGTGATCAGTGCCTCATCAGTAACGTCATCAGTGTATTATCATCCACATGATCAGTGCATGCGCAGTCATGTGATCAGTGCATTATAGCCACGTGATCAGTTCTTGTTTAGTCACATGATCAGCACCATTCAGACACGAGATCACTGCATGCTAAGTCACGTGATCAGTTCATGTTCCGCCATGTGATTAGTGCATGATCAGCCACATGATAAATGCGTGATCATCCACGTGATTATTGCATGCACAATCAAGTGATCAGTGCATGGTAGTCACGTGATCTATGCATGATCAGTCACGTGATCAGTGCATGATCAGTCATGTGATCAGTGCATGATCAGCCATTTTTTTAGTGCATAAGCAGTCAAGTGATCAGCGTATTATCATCCACGTGATCAGTGCAGGCGCAGTCAAGTGATCAGTGCATGCAGTCTCGTGATCAGTGTATTTTCAGCTTCGTGTTCAGAGTACGATCAGCCACGTGATCAGTGTATCATCAGCCACATGATCAGTGCATGATCAGCCACATGATCAGTGCATGCACAGTCCTGTGATCAGTGTAATATCAGCTTCGTGATCAGTGCATGATCAGCCACGTGATCAGTGCATGATCCACAACGTGATTAGTGCATGATCAGTCATGTGATTAGTGTATGATCAGCCACGTGACCAGTGCATCATCCAAAACGTGATTAGTGCATGATCAGCCACGTGATCAGTGTATGATAAGCCACGTGATAATTGCATAATCAGCCATGTTATCATTGCATGCACACTCACGTGATCAGTGTATGATCAGCTTCGAGATCAGTGCATGATCAGCCACGGGATCCGGGCGTGATTGACATGTGATCAGTGCATGAGAGCTACGTGATCAGTGCATGATCAGCCACGTGAACATTGCATTATCCGCCACGTGATCAGTGCATGCACACTCACGTGATCAGTGTATGATCAACTTCGTGATCAGTGCATGATCAGCTACGTGATCAGTGCATGCTCAGTCACATGATCAGTGTATGATCAACTTCGTGATCAGTGCATGATCAGCTACATGATCAGTGCATGCTCAGTCACATGATCAGTGCATGTGCAGTCTCGTGATCAGTGCATGATAAGTCACGTGATCAGTGCATGATCTGTCACGTGATCAGTGTGTGATCATCCATATGATCAGTGCATGCGCAATCTCGAGATCATTGCATGATAGCGACGTGATCACTGCATGATTAGTCACGTGATCTGTTCCAGATCAGCTACGTGATTAGTGCATGAAAGCCAGGTGATCAGTGCATGATCAGTCACGTGATCAGTGTAAGATCAAACACGTGATCAATGCATGATAGCCACCAGATCAGTGCATGATCAGTCACGTGGTCAGTGTATGAACAGCCACGTGATTAGTGCATGATAGCCAGGTGACTAGTGCCTGATCAGTCAGGCGATCAGTGCATGATCAGCCACGGGATCCGGGCATGGTTGACATGTGATCAGTGCATGAGAGATACGTGATCAGTGCATGATGAGCCACGTGATCATTGCATTATCCGCCACGTGATCAGTGCATGCACACTCATGTGATCAGTGTATGATCAACTTCGTGATCAGTGCATGATCAGCTACGTGGTCAGTGCATGCTCAGTCACATGATCAGTGTATGATCAACTTCGTGATCAGTGCATGATCAGCTACGTGATCAGTGCATGCTCAGTCACATGATCAGTGCATGTGCAGTCACGTGATCAGTGCATTATAAGTCACGTGTTCAGTGCATGATCTGTCACGTGATCAGTGTGTGATCATCCATATGATCAGTGCATGCGCAATCTCGAGATCATTGCATGATAGCGACGTGATCACTGCATGATTAGTCACGTGATCTGTTCCAGATCAGCTACGTGATTAGTGCATGATAGCCAGGTGATCAGTGCATGATCAGTCACGTGATCAGTGTATGATCAACCACGTGATCAATGCATGATAGCCACCAGATCAGTGCATGATCAGTCACGTGATCAGTGCATGATCTGTCACGTGTCCTGTGTATGATATCTAAGTGATCAGTTCTTGCGCAGTCATGTGATCAGTGCATGATAGCTAAGTGATCAGTGCCTGATCAACCACGTGATCAGAGCAAGATTGCCACGTGATCAGTGCATGATTATTTAGGTGATCAATGTATGATAAGCCACATTATCAGTGCATGATAGCCACGTGATCAGTGCATGATCAGTCACGTGATCATGGCATGCGAAGTCATGTGATCAGTGCATGATAGCTATGTGATCAGTGCATAATCAGTCCATGTGATCAGTGCATGATCAGCCACGTGATCAGTACATGATCAGCCAAGTGATCATTGCATGCACAGTCACGTGATCAGTGTATGATCAGCCTGTGATCAGTGCAGGATCAGCCACGTGATCAGTGCATGAACAGGCCCGTGATCAGTGCATGACCTCAGGCTCAGGATGATCAGTCACGTGATCAGTCCATGATCAGTCACGTGAGTAGTGCATGATAAGAGACGTGATCAGTGCATGATCAGTCAAGTGATCAGTGCATTATCAGCCACGTGAATCAGTGCAAGATCAGCCACGGGATCAGTGCATGATCAGGCACGTGATCAGTGCATGATCAGTCATGTGATCAGTGTATGATCAGCCACGTGATCAGTACATGATAGCAACCTGATCAGAGCATGATATGCAATGGGATTTGTGCATGATCAGCCACGTGATCAGTGTACGATCATACATGTGATCAGTGCATGATCAGGCCACGTGATCATTGTATGATCAGCCACATGATG
>NW_020867793.1:0-24622 GCF_003369695.1 Bos indicus x Bos taurus
GCAGCGTGATTAGTGCATCATCAGCCATGTGATCAGTGTATGATCAGCCACGTGATCAGTGCATGATCAGCCACGTGATCAGTGCATGATAAGCTACGTGATCAGTGCATGAGCTGTCATTTGATCAGTGCATGATCAGTCATGTGATCAGTGTATGATCAGCCACGTGATCAGTGCAGGATAGCCACGTGATCAGTGCATGATAGCTAAGTGATCAGTGCATGATCAGCCACGTGATCAGTGCATGATAGCAACGTGATCATTGCATGATAGCCACCTGATCAGTGCATGATAAATCACTTGATCAGTGCATGATCTGTCATGTGATCAGTGCATGAGCAGTCACATGATCAGTGCATGATAGCTACGTGATCAGTGCATGATAGCCACGTGATCAGTGCATGATAGCCACCTGATCAGTGCATGATAAGTCACGTGATCAGTGCATGATCTGTCATGTGATGAGTGCATGCCCAGTAAAGTGATAAGTGTATGATAGCTACGTGATCAGTGCATGACCAGCCACGTGATCAGGGAATGATGGCCACATGATCAGTGCATGTTAGCCACGTGATCAGTGCATGATCAGTCACGTGGTTAGTGGATGATAGCCACGTGTCCAGTGTATCATCAGTCACGTGATCAGTGTATGATCAGTCACGTGATCAGTGCATGATCAGTCACGTGATCAGTGTATGATGAGCCACATGATCAGTGTACGTTCAGCCACGTGATCAGTGCATGATAGCCCCGTGATCAGTGAATGTTAGCCACGTGATCAGTGCATGAGAGCCATCTGATCAGTGCATGATCAGTCACGTGATCAGTGCATCATCAGCCACGTGATTAGTGCATGATCAGCCACGAGATCAGTGCATGATCATCCACGTTATGAGTGCATGCACAGTCACGTGATCAGTGAATAATAGCCACGTGATCAGTGCATGATCAGTCACGTGATCAGTGTATGATCAGCCACGTGAACAGTGCGTGCTCACTCACATGATCAGGGCCTGCTGAGCTTTGTGATTCCTGTCTGCTCATCTGCTTGACAATTGCCAGCTGAGCTGCATGATTCCTCCCTGTCATCTGCTTGACGATTGCCAGCTGTGCTGTGTAATTCCTGCCTGCTCAGCTGCTTGATTATTGCCATCTGAGCAGCATGATTCGTCATAGCTGAGCTCCATGATTATTGCCTGCTGATTGTGTGATTCGTGCCTACTCAGCTCTTTAATTTGTTGCCTCCAGAGCCACATGATCAGTGTATGATAGCAAACATGATCAGCGCATGATCAGTCACATGTTCAGCGCCATTCAGTCACGTGATCACTGTATGATAAACATGTAATCAGTGCGTGAACAGCCACGTGACCAGTGCATCCCCAGTCATGTGATCAGTGCTTTATATCTATGTGATCAGTGCATGTTCAGGCACCAGATCAGTGCATGATAGACACATGATCAGTGCATAAGCATTTACGTGATCAGTGCATGATAGCCACGTGATCAGTGCATGAGCAGTTAAGTGATCATTGTATGAGCAGCCACATGATCAGTTCGTGATAGGCACGTGATCAGTGCATGATCAGCCACGTGATCACTGCACGATAGCCACATGGTATGTGCATTATCAGTCAAGTGATCATTGTATGATCAGCCACGTGATCAGTGCATGATAGGCACCTGATCATTGCATGATAGCCACGTAATCAGTGCATGATCAGTTTCATGATCAGTGGATGATACCCAAGTGATAAGTGCATGGTCAGTCACGTGATCAGTGCATGATCATCCACGTGATCACTGCATGATAGCCACCTGATCTGTGCATGATCAGTTAAGTGATCATTGTATGAGCAGCCACATGATCAGTTCGTGATAGGCACGTGATCAGTGCATGATGAGCCACGTGATCACTGCATGATAGCCACGTGGTATGTGCATTATCAGTCAAGTGATCATTGTATGATCAGCCACGTGATCAGTGCATGATAGGCACCTGATCATTGCATGATAGCCACGTAATCAGTGCATGATCAGTTTCATGATCAGTGGATGATACCCAAGTGATAAGTGCATGGTCAGTCACATGATCAGTGCATGATCAGCCACGTGATCAGTGCATGATAGCCACGTGAACAGTGCATGTTCAGCCACGTGATCAGTGCATGATACCCAAGTGATAAGTGCATGATCAGTCACGTGATCAGTGCATGATCAGCCACGTGATCAGTGCATGATGAGGCAGTTGATCAGTGCATGATCAGGCACGTGATCAGTGCGTGATCTGTCAGGTGATCAGTATATGATCAGCCACGTGATCAGGGCATGATAGCCACATGATCAGTGCATGATGAGGCCCGTGATCAGTGCATGATCAGTCATGTGAACAGTGTGTGCTCAGTCACATGATCAGGGCCTGATGAGCTGTGTGATTCCTGTCTGTTCATCTGCTTGATTATTGCCAGCTGAGCTGTGTGATTTCTGGCTGCTTATCTGCTGGATGATTGCCAGCTTAGCTGCATGATTCCTGCCTAATCACCTGCTTGATAAGTGCCAGCTGAGCTTCGTGATTCCTGCCTGCTCATGTGTTTCATAATTCCCAGCTGACCTTCGTGATTCCTGCCTACTCATCTGGTTGACAATTGCCAGGTGAGCTGCGTGATTCCTGCCTGCTCACCTGCTTGATAACTTCCAGCTGAGCTGCGTGATTCCTAACTGCTCATTTGCTTGATAATGCCCAGCTGAGTTGCTTGATTCCTGCCTGCTCATCTGCTTGATAATTGCCAGCTGAGCTGCGTATTACCTGCATGCTAATCTGCTTGATATTTGCCAGCTGAGCCGTGTGATTTCTGCCTGCTCAGCTGCTTGAGGGTTGCCAGCTGAGCTGCGTGATTCCTGCCTGCTCATCTGGTTGAGTTTTGCCAGCTGAGCCGTGTGATTCCTGCCTGCTCAGCTGCTTGATTATTGCCAGCTGAGCTGCGTGATTCCTGCCTGCTCATCTGGTTGACTTTTGCCAGCTGAGTTGCTTGATTCCTGCCTGCTCATCTGCTTGATAATTGCCAGCTGAGCTGCGTATTACCTGCATGCTAATCTGCTTGATATTTGCCAGCTGAGCCGTGTGATTTCTGCCTGCTCAGCTGCTTGATGGTTGCCAGCTGAGCTGCGTGATTCCTGCCTGCTCATCTGGTTGACTTTTGCCAGCTGAGCCATGTGATTCCTGCGTGCTCAGCTGCTTGATTATTGCCCGCTGAGCAGCATGATTCATCACAGCTGATGTCCATGATTATTGCCTGCTGATTCCCTGATTTGTGCCTGCTCAGCTCTTTGATTATTGCCTCGTGAGGCACATGATCAGTGCATGATAGCCACGTGATCAGTGCATGATAAATCACATGATCAGCCACATTCAGACACGTGATCACTGTATGCTCAGTCACGTGATCAGTTCCTGATCAGCCCCGTGATCAGTGCATGTGCAGTCACGCGATCAGGGCATGATAGCCACGTGATCAGTGCATGATAGCCACGTGATCAGTGCATGATCAGTCACGTTTCAGTGCATGATCTGCCACGTGTTCAGTGTATGGTCATCTTCGTGATCAGTGCATGGGCAATCTCGAGATCAGTGCATGATAGCGACGTGATCACTGCATGATCAGTCACGTGATCAGTGCCAGAGCAGCTACGTGATCAGTGCATGATAGCCAGGTGATCAGTGCTTGATCAGTCACGTGTTCAGTGTATGATCAGCCACGTGATCAGTGCATGATCAGTCACGTGATCAGTGTATGATCTGTCATGTGTCCAGTGTATGATATCCACGTGATCAGTTTTTGCGCAGTCATGTGATCAGTGCATGATAGCTAAGTGATCAGTGCCTGATCAGCCACGTGATCAGTGCAAGATCGCTACGTGATCAGTGCATGATTATTTAGGTGATCAATGTATGATAAGCCTCATGATCAGTGCATGATAGCCACGTGATCAGAGAATGATCAGTCACGTGATCATGGCATGCGCAGTCATGTGATCAGTGCATGATAGCTACTCGATCAGTGCATGATCAGGCACGTGATCAGTGCATGATCAGTCACGTGATCAGTGCATGATCAGCCACATGATCAGTGCATGTTAAGTCCCGTGATAAGTGCATGATCAGTAACGTGATCAGTGTATGATCAGCCACGTGATCAGTGCATGATAGCCAGGTGATCAGTGCATGATCAGTCACGTGATCAGTGCATGATCAGCCACGGGTCAGTGCATGATAACCATGTGGTCAGTGCATGATAACTATTTGATCGGTGCATGATCAGCCACGTAATCAGTGCATGATAGCCACCTGACCAGTGCTGATCAGCAACGTGATTAGTGCATGATCAGGCACGTGATCAGTGCATGATCAGCCACGTGATCAGTGTATGATCAGCCACGTCATCAGTGCATGGTAGCCAAGTGATCAATGCAGGATAGCTACGTGATCGGTGCATGCTCAGTCACATGAAAAGTGCATGATCAGCCACGTGATCAGTGCATGCACAGTTATGTGATCAGTGTATGATCTGCTTCGTGATCAGTGCATGATCACTCACGTGATCAGTGCATGATCAGGCACGTGATCAGTGCTTGATCAGTCATTTGATCAGTGTATGGTCAGCCACATGATCAGTGCATGATTAGCCACGGGATCAGTGCATGAACAGGCACGTGAAGAGTCCACGGTCAGTCACGTGATCAGTGTATGATAGCCAGGTTATCAGTGCATGATCAGCCACGTGATCAGTGTATGATCAGCCACATGATCAGTGCATGATCAGCCACGTGATCAGTGCATGATCAGCAACGTGATCAGTGCATGCACAGTCACGTGATCAGTGTATGATCAGCCATGTTATCAGTGCATGATCCGCAACGTGATTAGTGCATGATCAGTCACGTGATCAGTGTATGATAGCCAGGTTATCAGTGCATGATCAGCCAAGTGATCAGTGCATGCACAGTCCAGTGGTCAGTGTATGATCAGCTTCATGATCAGTGCATGATCAGCCACCTGATCAGTGCAGGATGAGGCATGTGATCAATGCATGATCAGCAATGTGATCAGTGCATGATCAGCCAAGTGATCAGTGCATGCACAGTCCCGTGGTCAGTGTATGATCAGCTTCGTGGTCAGTGCATATTCAGCCACGTGATCAGTGCATGATCAGGCACGTGATCAATGCATGATAAGTCACGTGATCAGTGAATGATCAGCCACGTGATTAGTGCATTATCAGGCACGTGATCAGTGCATGATCAGTCACATGATCAGTGTATGATCAGCCACGTGATCAGTGCATGATTGCCACGTGATCAGTGCATGATAGCCAAGTGATCATTGCCTACAGTTACGTGATCAGTGCATGCGCAGTCAAGTGATCATTGCATGATAGCCTCGTGATCAGTGCATGATCAGTCACGTGATAAGTGCGTGATCAGTCACGAGATCAGTGTATGATCATCCACATAATCAGTGCATGCTCAGTCACGTGATCAGTGCATGATAGGCACGTGATCAGTGCATGTTCAACCACTTTATCAGTGCATCATCAGCCACATGATCAGTGCATACACAGTCATGTGATCAGTGAATGACAGCCATTTGATCAGTGCATGATCAGTCACGTGATCAGTGTATGATCAGCCACGTGAACAGTGCCTACTGAGTCACGTGACCAGGGCCTACTGAGCTGTGTGATTCCTGTCTGCTGAGCTGCTTGACAATGCCAGCTGAGCTGCGTGATTCCTGCCTGCTCATCTGCTTGACAATTGCCAGCTGAGCCATCTGATTCCTGCCTATTCAGCTGCTTGATGATTGCCAGCTGAGCAGCATGATTCATCAAAGCTGAGAACCATGATTATTGCCTGATGATTGCGTGATTCGTGCCTGCTCAGCTCTTTGGTTATTGCCTCCTGAGGCATATCATTATTGCATGATAGCCACGTGATCAATTCATGATCAGTCACATGATCAGCACCATTCAGACACGAGATTACTGCATGCTAAGTCAGGTGATCAGTTCATGATCAGCCATGTGATTAATGCATGATCAGCCACGTGATATGTTGATGACCATCCACGTGATTATTGCATGCACAATCAAGTGATCAGTGCATGATAGCCACGTGATCTGTGCATGATCAGTCACGTGATCAGTGTATGATCAGCCACGTGATCAGTGCATGATAGCCACGTGACCAGTACATGATTAATCAGTGCATGATCAGTCACGTGATCAGTGCATGATCCGCCATTTTTGTAGTGCATGATCAGTCACGTAATCAGTGTATGATCATCCACGGGATCAGTGCTAGCACAGTGAAGTGGTCAGTGAATGATAGCCATGTGATCAGGGCATGATCAAGCACGATATCAGTGTATCATCAGCCACGTGAACAGTGCGAGCTCAGTCAGGTGATCAGGGCCTAATGAGCTGCGTTTTTCCTGTCTGCTCAGCTGCTTGACAAGTGCCAGCTGAGCTGCGTGATTACTGCCTGTTCATCGGCTTGATAATCGCCAGCTGAGCTGAGTGATTCCGGCATGCTCATCGGCTTGATAATTGCCAGCTGAGATGCATGATTCCTGCCTGCTCATTACCTTGATAATTGCCACTTGAGCTGCGTGATTCCTGGCTGCTCATCTGCATTATTATTGCCAGCGTCATTGCTCTTGAGTCATGGTAGGGGAATCTGGCCTCGAGACGTGTTGAAGAAGGTCTCTCGAGGTCTTTCTCGGGTTGAGGCAGGAAACCCTGGGTTCCCTCAACCTGTGCAGGTGACCTCAGGGGGCTTCTTCTGGTGGCTCTGAGAAGTCAGGGAACTGGAGGTGGGAGGGGCCTCTCGGGACTCCACTGGTTTGGTGCATTGGAAGAGGGCCTCATCTCCAGTCGAGGCAGGAACCCCAGGGCTCCTCTCCATTTCAGACTCCGATCCCAGGGTCCTTGCACAGTTGGGATAGGAGAGTCAGGCCTCATCTAGGGTTGAGGCATGGAACTCCGCTTGCCTCTCAAGGTGTTCACGGGGTGAGAGGCCTCTTGTCGAGCGGTATTTGGAACCTGGGGGTTTTTCCGGACGACACACGGGGGAGTCACTGCCCCTTGGTGTTGATTCATTCACAGGGTGGAGTTCGAAGAGGTGTCCGAGCATCCGGTTCTTATCAAGAGGGGACCGGGAGATCGGGGTCCTTCGGAATGTGGAACCACCCACGAGGCCACGTCTGGAATGTCGTCGTGAGACCGGCCTCATCCTGAGGTGCGACCGGAAGGTCAGGAACCCCTTCCAGACAAAGCAGGGGAGTCGACCCTCCTGTCGAGATCAGGAGGCGAGAAAGGGCTCAGAGGAAGTGGTGCCGGAAAACCTAGGTGTTCCTCTCGAGGGAGACCGGTATGTTGGGGAACTTTGTGGGTCGCATCAAGGGTGCCAAGTACCGTTTGGACCTCGAATTCTTAACGTGGGACTTCTCCTGAGACGCTGTAGCGGGAAAGGGCTTCATCTTGCGATGATGGGGGAACCACGTGGTTTTTCTCGATTTCCGGCGGGATCCTCGAGTTACGACGGGGAATTCAGGATGCCTCTTGTGTTGGCCCAGGGAAGTCCAATGTTCCATTCGAGTTGCGAAGGAAAGCTGGGGATTGCTCTCGAGTGACTGCAGGGCAAATAGACCTCATCTAGGCTTGTGTCCAAAAGCCAATGTTCCTCTCCATGGGCGACTCAGATATCAGGGTTGCATTCCAGACTCACCCAGGTAGTCAGGCCTCTTCACGAGTGGAAGCAACGACCTCCATTCTCCTCTGGAGTAGTCACGGGTATTTGTGGGAGCCCACAGAGTGGCCTAAATGGAGCCACTCCTCCTGTGGAGTTTGGAGAGAGGAATCGGGATTTGGCTCTAGGCCATGGGAGAAACGAAGGCTGTCATCGAAGGATGACGCGGGAGTCTCGGGGTTTTTCTCGAGCGGCGGCCCCAGTGTCGGGTTTCTCACGAGGTACGACGCTAAGCTCAGTGAGCCTCTCATGGGGCACCAGGGAAGTCGGGTCTCTATGCGAGTGTCGAGGGGTGCGCGTCATTGCTCTCGAGTCATGGTAGGGGAATCGGGCCTCGAGACGCTTTGAAGGAGGACTCTCCACATCTTTCTCGTCTGGCGGCAGGAAACCCTCGGTTCCCTCGACTTGTGCAGGTGACCTCAGGGAGCTTCTCATGGTGCCTCTGAGAAGTGGGAAACTGTGGAGGTGGGAGGGGCCTCTCGGGACTCCACTGGGGTTGGTGCATTGGAAGAGGGCCTCATCTCCAGTTGAGGCAGGAACCTCAGGGTTCCTCTGATTTCAGACTCCGAACGCAGGGTCCCTGCAGACTTGGGACAGGAGAGTCAGGCCTGGTCTTGGGTGGAGGCATGAAACTGCGCTTGCCTCTCGAGGTGTTCACGGGGTGAGAGGCCACTTGTCGAGCTGTATTTGGAACCTGGGGGTTGTTCCGGACGATGCACGGGCAAGTCACTGCCCCTTCGTGTTGACTTCACACACAGGGTGGAGTTCGGAGAGGTGTCCGGGCATCGGGTTCTTATCAAGAGGGGACCGGGAGATCGGGGTCCTTCGGAATGTGGAACCACCCACGAGGCCACGTCTGGAATGTCGTCGTGAGACCGGCCTCAACATGAGGTGCGACCAGAAGTTCGGGAACCCCTTCCAGACACAGCAGGGGAGTCGACCCTCCTGTCGAGATGAGGAGGGTAGAAGGGGCTCAGAGGAAGTGGTGCCGGAAAACCTCGGTGTTCCTCTCGAGGGAGACCGGTATGTTGGGGAACTTTGTGGGTCGCATCAAGGGTGCCAAGTACCGTTTGGACCTCCAATTCTTAACGTGGGACTTCTCCTGAGACGCTGTAGCGGGAAAGGGCTTCATCTTGCGATGACGGGGGAACCACGTGGTTTTTCTCGAGTTGCCGCGGAATTCTCGAGTTACGACGGGGAATTCAGGATGCTTCTTGTGTTGGCCCAGGGAAGTCCAATGTTCCATTCGAGTGGCGAAGGAAAGCTGGGGATTGCTCTCGAGTGACTGCAGGGCAAATAGACCTCATCTAGGCTTGTGTCCAGAAGCCAATGTTCCTCTCCAGGGGCGACTCAGATATCGGGGTTGCATTCCAGACTCACCCAGGGAGTCAGGCCTCTTCACGAGTGGAAGCAAAGACCTCCATTCTCCTCTGGAGTAGTGACGGGTATTTGTTGGAGCCCACAGAGTGGCCTAAAGGGAGCCACTCCTCCTGTGGAGTTTGGAGAGAGGAATCGGGATAGGGCTCTAGGCCATGGGGGAAACGAAGGCCCTCATCTCGGGATAACGGGGGAGTCTGGGGGTTTTTCTCGAGCGGCGGCCCTTGTGTGGGGTTTCACACGAGGTACGACGCCAAGCTCAGTGAGCCTCTCGTTGGGCACCAGGGAAGCCTGGTCTCTATGCGTGTGGCGAGGGTGAGCGTGTCATTGCACTCGACTCATGGTTGGGGAGTCGGGCCTCGAGACGCGTTGAAGAAGGACTCTCGAGGTCTTTCTCGGGTTGAGGCAGGAAACCCTGGGTTCCCTCGACTTGTGCAGGTGACCTCAGGGAGCTTCTTATGGTGCCTCTGAGAAGTCAGGGAAACTGTGGAGGTGGGAGGGGCCTCTCGGGACTCCACTGGGGTTGGTGCATTGGAAGAGGGCCTCATCTCCAGTTGAGGCAGGAACCTCAGGGTTCCTCTGATTTCAGACTCCGATCGCAGGGTCCCTGCAGACTTGGGACAGGAGAGTCAGGCCTGGTCTTGGGTGGAGGCATGAAACCGCGCTTGCCTCTCGAGGTGTTCACGGGGTGAGAGGCCACTTGTCGAGCTGTATTTGGAACCTGGGGGTTGTTCCGGACGATGCACGGGCAAGTCACTGCCCCTTCGTGTTGACTTCACTCACAGGGTGGAGTTCGGAGAGGTGTCCGGGCATCAGGTTCTTATCAAGAGGGGACCGGGAGATCGGGGTCCTTCGGAATGTGGAACCACCCACGAGGCCACGTCTGGAATGTCGTCGTGAGACCGGCCTCATCCTGAGGTGCGACCAGAAGTTCGGGAACCCCTTCCAGACACAGCAGGGGAGTCGACCCTCCTGTCGAGATGAGGAGGGTAGAAGGGGCTCAGAGGAAGTGGTGCCGGAGAACCTCGGTGTTCCTCTCGAGGGAGACTGGTATGGCGGGGAACTTTGTGGGTGGCATCAAGGGTGCCAAGTTCCGTTTGGATCTCCAATTCCTAACGTGGGACTTCTTCTGAGACGCTGTAGCGGGAAAGGGCTTCATCTTGCGATGATGGGGGAACCACGTGGTTTTTCTCGAGTTGCCGCGGAATTCTCGAGTTACGACGGGGAATTCAGGATGCCTCTTGTGTTGGCTCAGAGAAGTCCAGTGTTCCATTCGAGTTGCGAAGGAAAGCTGGGGATTGCTCTCGAATGACTGCAGGGCAAATAGACCTCATCTAGGCTTGTGTCCAAAAGCCAATGTTCCTCTCCATGGGCGACTCAGATATCAGGGTTGCATTCCAGACTCACCCAGGTAGTCAGGCCTCTTCACGAGTGGAAGCAACGACCTCCATTCTCCTCTGGAGTAGTCACGGGTATTTGTGGGAGCCCACAGAGTGGCCTAAATGGAGCCACTCCTCCTGTGGAGTTTGGAGAGAGGAATCGGGATTTGGCTCTAGGCCATGGGAGAAACGAAGGCTGTCATCGAAGGATGACGCGGGAGTCTCGGGGTTTTTCTCGAGCGGCGGCCCCAGTGTCGGGTTTCTCACGAGGTACGACGCTAAGCTCAGTGAGCCTCTCATGGGGCACCAGGGAAGTCGGGTCTCTATGCGAGTGTCGAGGGGTGCGCGTCATTGCTCTCGAGTCATGGTAGGGGAATCGGGCCTCGAGACGCTTTGAAGGAGGACTCTCCACATCTTTCTCGTCTGGCGGCAGGAAACCCTCGGTTCCCTCGACTTGTGCAGGTGACCTCAGGGAGCTTCTCATGGTGCCTCTGAGAAGTGGGAAACTGTGGAGGTGGGAGGGGCCTCTCGGGACTCCACTGGGGTTGGTGCATTGGAAGAGGGCCTCATCTCCAGTTGAGGCAGGAACCTCAGGGTTCCTCTGATTTCAGACTCCGAACGCAGGGTCCCTGCAGACTTGGGACAGGAGAGTCAGGCCTGGTCTTGGGTGGAGGCATGAAACTGCGCTTGCCTCTCGAGGTGTTCACGGGGTGAGAGGCCACTTGTCGAGCTGTATTTGGAACCTGGGGGTTGTTCCGGACGATGCACGGGCAAGTCACTGCCCCTTCGTGTTGACTTCACTCACAGGGTGGAGTTCGGAGAGGTGTCCGGGCATCGGGTTCTTATCAAGAGGGGACCGGGAGATCGGGGTCCTTCGGAATGTGGAACCACCCACGAGGCCACGTCTGGAATGTCGTCGTGAGACCGGCCTCAACATGAGGTGCGACCAGAAGTTCGGGAACCCCTTCCAGACACAGCAGGGGAGTCGACCCTCCTGTCGAGATGAGGAGGGTAGAAGGGGCTCAGAGGAAGTGGTGCCGGAAAACCTCGGTGTTCCTCTCGAGGGAGACCGGTATGTTGGGGAACTTTGTGGGTCGCATCAAGGGTGCCAAGTACCGTTTGGACCTCCAATTCTTAACGTGGGACTTCTCCTGAGACGCTGTAGCGGGAAAGGGCTTCATCTTGCGATGACGGAGGAACCACGTGGTTTTTCTCGAGTTGCCGCGGAATTCTCGAGTTACGACGGGGAATTCAGGATGCCTCTTGTGTTGGCCCAGGGAAGTCCAATGTTCCATTCGAGTGGCGAAGGAAAGCTGGGGATTGCTCTCGAGTGACTGCAGGGCAAATAGACCTCATCTAGGCTTGTGTCCAGAAGCCAATGTTCCTCTCCAGGGGCGACTCAGATATCGGGGTTGCATTCCAGACTCACCCAGGGAGTCAGGCCTCTTCACGAGTGGAAGCAAAGACCTCCATTCTCCTCTGGAGTAGTGACGGGTATTTGTTGGAGCCCACAGAGTGGCCTAAAGGGAGCCACTCCTCCTGTGGAGTTTGGAGAGAGGAATCGGGATAGGGCTCTAGGCCATGGGGGAAACGAAGGCCCTCATCTCGGGATAACGGGGGAGTCTGGGGGTTTTTCTCGAGCGGCGGCCCTTGTGTGGGGTTTCACACGAGGTACGACGCCAAGCTCAGTGAGCCTCTCGTTGGGCACCAGGGAAGCCTGGTCTCTATGCGTGTGGCGAGGGTGAGCGTGTCATTGCACTCGACTCATGGTTGGGGAGTCGGGCCTCGAGACGCGTTGAAGAAGGACTCTCGAGGTCTTTCTCGGGTTGAGGCAGGAAACCCTGGGTTCCCTCGACTTGTGCAGGTGACCTCAGGGAGCTTCTTATGGTGCCTCTGAGAAGTCAGGGAAACTGTGGAGGTGGGAGGGGCCTCTCGGGACTCCACTGGGGTTGGTGCATTGGAAGAGGGCCTCATCTCCAGTTGAGGCAGGAACCTCAGGGTTCCTCTGATTTCAGACTCCGATCGCAGGGTCCCTGCAGACTTGGGACAGGAGAGTCAGGCCTGGTCTTGGGTGGAGGCATGAAACTGCGCTTGCCTCTCGAGGTGTTCACGGGGTGAGAGGCCACTTGTCGAGCTGTATTTGGAACCTGGGGGTTGTTCCGGACGATGCACGGGCAAGTCACTGCCCCTTCGTGTTGACTTCACTCACAGGGTGGAGTTCGGAGAGGTGTCCGGGCATCAGGTTCTTATCAAGAGGGGACCGGGAGATCGGGGTCCTTCGGAATGTGGAACCACCCACGAGGCCACGTCTGGAATGTCGTCGTGAGACCGGCCTCATCCTGAGGTGCGACCAGAAGTTCGGGAACCCCTTCCAGACACAGCAGGGGAGTCGACCCTCCTGTCGAGATCAGGAGGGTAGAAGGGGCTCAGAGGAAGTGGTGCCGGAGAACCTCGGTGTTCCTCTCGAGGGAGACTGGTATGGCGGGGAACTTTGTGGGTGGCATCAAGGGTGCCAAGTTCCGTTTGGATCTCCAATTCCTAACGTGGGACTTCTTCTGAGACGCTGTAGCGGGAAAGGGCTTCATCTTGCGATGATGGGGGAACCACGTGGTTTTTCTCGATTTCCGGCGGGATTCTCGAGTTACGACGGGGAATTCAGGATGCCTCTTGTGTTGGCTCAGAGAAGTCCAGTGTTCCATTCGAGTTGCGAAGGAAAGCTGGGGATTGCTCTCGAATGACTGCAGGGCAAATAGACCTCATCTAGGCTTGTGTCCAAAAGCCAATGTTCCTCTCCATGGGCGACTCAGATATCAGGGTTGCATTCCAGACTCACCCAGGTAGTCAGGCCTCTTCACGAGTGGAAGCAACGACCTCCATTCTCCTCTGGAGTAGTCACGGGTATTTGTGGGAGCCCACAGAGTGGCCTAAATGGAGCCACTCCTCCTGTGGAGTTTGGAGAGAGGAATCGGGATTTGGCTCTAGGCCATGGGAGAAACGAAGGCTGTCATCGAAGGATGACGCGGGAGTCTCGGGGTTTTTCTCGAGCGGCGGCCCCAGTGTCGGGTTTCTCACGAGGTACGACGCTAAGCTCAGTGAGCCTCTCATGGGGCACCAGGGAAGTCGGGTCTCTATGCGAGTGTCGAGGGGTGCGCGTCATTGCTCTCGAGTCATGGTAGGGGAATCGGGCCTCGAGACGCTTTGAAGGAGGACTCTCCACATCTTTCTCGTCTGGCGGCAGGAAACCCTCGGTTCCCTCGACTTGTGCAGGTGACCTCAGGGAGCTTCTCATGGTGCCTCTGAGAAGTGGGAAACTGTGGAGGTGGGAGGGGCCTCTCGGGACTCCACTGGGGTTGGTGCATTGGAAGAGGGCCTCATCTCCAGTTGAGGCAGGAACCTCAGGGTTCCTCTGATTTCAGACTCCGAACGCAGGGTCCCTGCAGACTTGGGACAGGAGAGTCAGGCCTGGTCTTGGGTGGAGGCATGAAACTGCGCTTGCCTCTCGAGGTGTTCACGGGGTGAGAGGCCACTTGTCGAGCTGTATTTGGAACCTGGGGGTTGTTCCGGACGATGCACGGGCAAGTCACTGCCCCTTCGTGTTGACTTCACTCACAGGGTGGAGTTCGGAGAGGTGTCCGGGCATCGGGTTCTTATCAAGAGGGGACCGGGAGATCGGGGTCCTTCGGAATGTGGAACCACCCACGAGGCCACGTCTGGAATGTCGTCGTGAGACCGGCCTCATCCTGAGGTGCGACCAGAAGTTCGGGAACCCCTTCCAGACACAGCAGGGGAGTCGACCCTCCTGTCGAGATCAGGAGGGTAGAAGGGGCTCAGAGGAAGTGGTGCCGGAGAACCTCGGTGTTCCTCTCGAGGGAGACTGGTATGGCGGGGAACTTTGTGGGTGGCATCAAGGGTGCCAAGTTCCGTTTGGATCTCCAATTCCTAACGTGGGACTTCTTCTGAGACGCTGTAGCGGGAAAGGGCTTCATCTTGCGATGATGGGGGAACCACGTGGTTTTTCTCGATTTCCGGCGGGATTCTCGAGTTACGACGGGGAATTCAGGATGCCTCTTGTGTTGGCCCAGGGAAGTCCAATGTTCCATTCGAGTGGCGAAGGAAAGCTGGGGATTGCTCTCGAGTGACTGCAGGGCAAATAGACCTCATCTAGGCTTGTGTCCAGAAGCCAATGTTCCTCTCCAGGGGTGACTCAGATATCGGGGTTGCATTCCAGACTCACCCAGGGAGTCAGACCTCTTCACGAGTGGAAGCAAAGACCTCCATTCTCCTCTGTAGTAGTGACGGGTATTTGTTGGAGCCCACAGAGTGGCCTAAAGGGAGCCACTCCTCCTGTGGAGTTTGGAGAGAGGAATCGGGATAGGGCTCTAGGCCATGGGGGAAACGAAGGCCCTCATCTCGGGATAACGGGGGAGTCTGGGGGTTTTTCTCGAGCGGCGGCCCTTGTGTGGGGTTTCACACGAGGTACGACGCCAAGCTCAGTGAGCCTCTCGTTGGGCACCAGGGAAGCCTGGTCTCTATGCGTGTGGCGAGGGTGAGCGTGTCATTGCACTCGAGTCATGGTTGGGGAGTCGGGCCTCGAGACGCGTTGAAGAAGGACTCTCGAGGTCTTTCTCGGGTTGAGGCAGGAAACCCTGGGTTCCCTCGACTTGTGCAGGTGACCTCAGGGAGCTTCTTATGGTGCCTCTGAGAAGTCAGGGAAACTGTGGAGGTGGGAGGGGCCTCTCGGGACTCCACTGGGGTTGGTGCATTGGAAGAGGGCCTCATCTCCAGTTGAGGCAGGAACCTCAGGGTTCCTCTGATTTCAGACTCCGATCGCAGGGTCCCTGCAGACTTGGGACAGGAGAGTCAGGCCTGGTCTTGGGTGGAGGCATGAAACTGCGCTTGCCTCTCGAGGTGTTCACGGGGTGAGAGGCCACTTGTCGAGCTGTATTTGGAACCTGGGGGTTGTTCCGGACGATGCACGGGCAAGTCACTGCCCCTTCGTGTTGACTTCACTCACAGGGTGGAGTTCGGAGAGGTGTCCGGGCATCAGGTTCTTATCAAGAGGGGACCGGGAGATCGGGGTCCTTCGGAATGTGGAACCACCCACGAGGCCACGTCTGGAATGTCGTCGTGAGACCGGCCTCATCCTGAGGTGCGACCAGAAGTTCGGGAACCCCTTCCAGACACAGCAGGGGAGTCGACCCTCCTGTCGAGATCAGGAGGGTAGAAGGGGCTCAGAGGAAGTGGTGCCGGAGAACCTCGGTGTTCCTCTCGAGGGAGACTGGTATGGCGGGGAACTTTGTGGGTGGCATCAAGGGTGCCAAGTTCCGTTTGGATCTCCAATTCCTAACGTGGGACTTCTTCTGAGACGCTGTAGCGGGAAAGGGCTTCATCTTGCGATGATGGGGGAACCACGTGGTTTTTCTCGATTTCCGGCGGGATTCTCGAGTTACGACGGGGAATTCAGGATGCCTCTTGTGTTGGCCCAGGGAAGTCCAATGTTCCATTCGAGTGGCGAAGGAAAGCTGGGGATTGCTCTCGAGTGACTGCAGGGCAAATAGACCTCATCTAGGCTTGTGTCCAGAAGCCAATGTTCCTCTCCAGGGGTGACTCAGATATCGGGGTTGCATTCCAGACTCACCCAGGGAGTCAGACCTCTTCACGAGTGGAAGCAAAGACCTCCATTCTCCTCTGTAGTAGTGACGGGTATTTGTTGGAGCCCACAGAGTGGCCTAAAGGGAGCCACTCCTCCTGTGGAGTTTGGAGAGAGGAATCGGGATAGGGCTCTAGGCCATGGGGGAAACGAAGGCCCTCATCTCGGGATAACGGGGGAGTCTGGGGGTTTTTCTCGAGCGGCGGCCCTTGTGTGGGGTTTCACACGAGGTACGACGCCAAGCTCAGTGAGCCTCTCGTTGGGCACCAGGGAAGCCTGGTCTCTATGCGTGTGGCGAGGGTGAGCGTGTCATTGCACTCGAGTCATGGTTGGGGAGTCGGGCCTCGAGACGCGTTGAAGAAGGACTCTCGAGGTCTTTCTCGGGTTGAGGCAGGAAACCCTGGGTTCCCTCGACTTGTGCAGGTGACCTCAGGGAGCTTCTTATGGTGCCTCTGAGAAGTCAGGGAAACTGTGGAGGTGGGAGGGGCCTCTCGGGACTCCACCGGGCTGGTGCATTGGAAGAGGGCCTCATCTCCAGTTGAGGCAGGAACCTCAGGGTTCCTCTGATTTCAGACTCCGATCGCAGGGTCCCTGCAGACTTGGGACAGGAGAGTCAGGCCTGGTCTTGGGTGGAGGCATGAAACTGCGCTTGCCTCTCGAGGTGTTCACGGGGTGAGAGGCCACTTGTCGAGCTGTATTTGGAACCTGGGGGTTGTTCCGGACGATGCACGGGCAAGTCACTGCCCCTTCGTGTTGACTTCACTCACAGGGTGGAGTTCGGAGAGGTGTCCGGGCATCAGGTTCTTATCAAGAGGGGACCGGGAGATCGGGGTCCTTCGGAATGTGGAACCACCCACGAGGCCACGTCTGGAATGTCGTCGTGAGACCGGCCTCATCCTGAGGTGCGACCAGAAGTTCGGGAACCCCTTCCAGACACAGCAGGGGAGTCGACCCTCCTGTCGAGATCAGGAGGGTAGAAGGGGCTCAGAGGAAGTGGTGCCGGAGAACCTCGGTGTTCCTCTCGAGGGAGACTGGTATGGCGGGGAACTTTGTGGGTGGCATCAAGGGTGCCAAGTTCCGTTTGGATCTCCAATTCCTAACGTGGGACTTCTTCTGAGACGCTGTAGCGGGAAAGGGCTTCATCTTGCGATGATGGGGGAACCACGTGGTTTTTCTCGATTTCCGGCGGATTCTCGAGTTACGATGGGGAATTCAGGATGCCTCTTGTGTTGGCTCAGAGAAGTCCAGTGTTCCATTCGAGTTGCGAAGGAAAGCTGGGGATTGCTCTCGAATGACTGCAGGGCAAATAGACCTCATCTAGGCTTGTGTCCAAAAGCCAATGTTCCTCTCCATGGGCGACTCAGATATCAGGGTTGCATTCCAGACTCACCCAGGTAGTCAGGCCTCTTCACGAGTGGAAGCAACGACCTCCATTCTCCTCTGGAGTAGTCACGGGTATTTGTGGGAGCCCACAGAGTGGCCTAAATGGAGCCACTCCTCCTGTGGAGTTTGGAGAGAGGAATCGGGATTTGGCTCTAGGCCATGGGAGAAACGAAGGCTGTCATCGAAGGATGACGCGGGAGTCTCGGGGTTTTTCTTGAGCGGCGGCCCCAGTGTCGGGTTTCTCACGAGGTACGACGCTAAGCTCAGTGAGCCTCTCATGGGGCACCAGGGAAGTCGGGTCTCTATGCGAGTGTCGAGGGGTGCGCGTCATTGCTCTCGAGTCATGGTAGGGGAATCGGGCCTCGAGACGCTTTGAAGGAGGACTCTCCACATCTTTCTCGTCTGGCGGCAGGAAACCCTGGGTTCCCTCGACTTGTGCAGGTGACCTCAGGGAGCTTCTCATGGTGCCTCTGAGAAGTGGGAAACTGTGGAGGTGGGAGGGGCCTCTCGGGACTCCACTGGGGTTGGTGCATTGGAAGAGGGCCTCATCTCCAGTTGAGGCAGGAACCTCAGGGTTCCTCTGATTTCAGACTCCGAACGCAGGGTCCCTGCAGACTTGGGACAGGAGAGTCAGGCCTGGTCTTGGGTGGAGGCATGAAACTGCGCTTGCCTCTCGAGGTGTTCACGGGGTGAGAGGCCACTTGTCGAGCTGTATTTGGAACCTGGGGGTTGTTCCGGACGATGCACGGGCAAGTCACTGCCCCTTCGTGTTGACTTCACTCACAGGGTGGAGTTCGGAGAGGTGTCCGGGCATCGGGTTCTTATCAAGAGGGGACCGGGAGATCGGGGTCCTTCGGAATGTGGAACCACCCACGAGGCCACGTCTGGAATGTCGTCGTGAGACCGGCCTCAACATGAGGTGCGACCAGAAGTTCGGGAACCCCTTCCAGACACAGCAGGGGAGTCGACCCTCCTGTCGAGATGAGGAGGGTAGAAGGGGCTCAGAGGAAGTGGTGCCGGAAAACCTCGGTGTTCCTCTCGAGGGAGACCGGTATGTTGGGGAACTTTGTGGGTCGCATCTAGGGTGCCAAGTACCGTTTGGACCTCCAATTCTTAACGTGGGACTTCTCCTGAGACGCTGTAGCGGGAAAGGGCTTCATCTTGCGATGACGGGGGAACCACGTGGTTTTTCTCGAGTTGCCGCGGAATTCTCGAGTTACGACGGGGAATTCAGGATGCCTCTTGTGTTGGCCCAGGGAAGTCCAATGTTCCATTCGAGTGGCGAAGGAAAGCTGGGGATTGCTCTCGAGTGACTGCAGGGCAAATAGACCTCATCTAGGCTTGTGTCCAGAAGCCAATGTTCCTCTCCAGGGGCGACTCAGATATCGGGGTTGCATTTCAGACTCACCCAGGGAGTCAGAGCTCTTCACGAGTGGAAGCAAAGACCTCCATTCTCCTCTGTAGTAGTGACGGGTATTTGTTGGAGCCCACAGAGTGGCCTAAAGGGAGCCACTCCTCCTGTGGAGTTTGGAGAGAGGAATCGGGATAGGGCTCTAGGCCATGGGGGAAACGAAGGCCCTCATCTCGGGATAACGGGGGAGTCTGGGGGTTTTTCTCGAGCGGCGGCCCTTGTGTGGGGTTTCACACGAGGTACGACGCCAAGCTCAGTGAGCCTCTCGTTGGGCACCAGGGAAGCCTGGTCTCTATGCGTGTGGCGAGGGTGAGCGTGTCATTGCACTCGAGTCATGGTTGGGGAGTCGGGCCTCGAGACGCGTTGAAGAAGGACTCTCGAGGTCTTTCTCGGGTTGAGGCAGGAAACCCTGGGTTCCCTCGACTTGTGCAGGTGACCTCAGGGAGCTTCTTATGGTGCCTCTGAGAAGTCAGGGAAACTGTGGAGGTGGGAGGGGCCTCTCGGGACTCCACTGGGGTTGGTGCATTGGAAGAGGGCCTCATCTCCAGTTGAGGCAGGAACCTCAGGGTTCCTCTGATTTCAGACTCCGATCGCAGGGTCCCTGCAGACTTGGGACAGGAGAGTCAGGCCTGGTCTTGGGTGGAGGCATGAAACTGCGCTTGCCTCTCGAGGTGTTCACGGGGTGAGAGGCCACTTGTCGAGCTGTATTTGGAACCTGGGGGTTGTTCCGGACGATGCACGGGCAAGTCACTGCCCCTTCGTGTTGACTTCACTCACAGGGTGGAGTTCGGAGAGGTGTCCGGGCATCAGGTTCTTATCAAGAGGGGACCGGGAGATCGGGGTCCTTCGGAATGTGGAACCACCCACGAGGCCACGTCTGGAATGTCGTCGTGAGGACCGGCCTCATCCTGAGGTGCGACCAGAAGTTCGGGAACCCCTTCCAGACACAGCAGGGGAGTCGACCCTCCTGTCGAGATCAGGAGGGTAGAAGGGGCTCAGAGGAAGTGGTGCCGGAGAACCTCGGTGTTCCTCTCGAGGGAGACTGGTATGGCGGGGAACTTTGTGGGTGGCATCAAGGGTGCCAAGTTCCGTTTGGATCTCCAATTCCTAACGTGGGACTTCTTCTGAGACGCTGTAGCGGGAAAGGGCTTCATCTTGCGATGATGGGGGAACCACGTGGTTTTTCTCGATTTCCGGCGGGATTCTCGAGTTACGACGGGGAATTCAGGATGCCTCTTGTGTTGGCTCAGAGAAGTCCAGTGTTCCATTCGAGTTGCGAAGGAAAGCTGGGGATTGCTCTCGAATGACTGCAGGGCAAATAGACCTCATCTAGGCTTGTGTCCAAAAGCCAATGTTCCTCTCCATGGGCGACTCAGATATCAGGGTTGCATTCCAGACTCACCCAGGTAGTCAGGCCTCTTCACGAGTGGAAGCAACGACCTCCATTCTCCTCTGGAGTAGTCACGGGTATTTGTGGGAGCCCACAGAGTGGCCTAAATGGAGCCACTCCTCCTGTGGAGTTTGGAGAGAGGAATCGGGATTTGGCTCTAGGCCATGGGAGAAACGAAGGCTGTCATCGAAGGATGACGCGGGAGTCTCGGGGTTTTTCTCGAGCGGCGGCCCCAGTGTCGGGTTTCTCACGAGGTACGACGCTAAGCTCAGTGAGCCTCTCATGGGGCACCAGGGAAGTCGGGTCTCTATGCGAGTGTCGAGGGGTGCGCGTCATTGCTCTCGAGTCATGGTAGGGGAATCGGGCCTCGAGACGCTTTGAAGGAGGACTCTCCACATCTTTCTCGTCTGGCGGCAGGAAACCCTCGGTTCCCTCGACTTGTGCAGGTGACCTCAGGGAGCTTCTCATGGTGCCTCTGAGAAGTGGGAAACTGTGGAGGTGGGAGGGGCCTCTCGGGACTCCACTGGGGTTGGTGCATTGGAAGAGGGCCTCATCTCCAGTTGAGGCAGGAACCTCAGGGTTCCTCTGATTTCAGACTCCGAACGCAGGGTCCCTGCAGACTTGGGACAGGAGAGTCAGGCCTGGTCTTGGGTGGAGGCATGAAACTGCGCTTGCCTCTCGAGGTGTTCACGGGGTGAGAGGCCACTTGTCGAGCTGTATTTGGAACCTGGGGGGTTGTTCCGGACGATGCACGGGCAAGTCACTGCCCCTTCGTGTTGACTTCACTCACAGGGTGGAGTTCGGAGAGGTGTCCGGGCATCGGGTTCTTATCAAGAGGGGACCGGGAGATCGGGGTCCTTCGGAATGTGGAACCACCCACGAGGCCACGTCTGGAATGTCGTCGTGAGACCGGCCTCAACATGAGGTGCGACCAGAAGTTCGGGAACCCCTTCCAGACACAGCAGGGGAGTCGACCCTCCTGTCGAGATGAGGAGGGTAGAAGGGGCTCAGAGGAAGTGGTGCCGGAAAACCTCGGTGTTCCTCTCGAGGGAGACCGGTATGTTGGGGAACTTTGTGGGTCGCATCAAGGGTGCCAAGTACCATTTGGACCTCCAATTCTTAACGTGGGACTTCTCCTGAGACGCTGTAGCGGGAAAGGGCTTCATCTTGCGATGACGGGGGAACCACGTGGTTTTTCTCGAGTTGCCGCGGAATTCTCGAGTTACGACGGGGAATTCAGGATGCCTCTTGTGTTGGCCCAGGGAAGTCCAATGTTCCATTCGAGTGGCGAAGGAAAGCTGGGGATTGCTCTCGAGTGACTGCAGGGCAAATAGACCTCATCTAGGCTTGTGTCCAGAAGCCAATGTTCCTCTCCAGGGGCGACTCAGATATCGGGGTTGCATTCCAGACTCACCCAGGGAGTCAGAGCTCTTCACGAGTGGAAGCAAAGACCTCCATTCTCCTCTGTAGTAGTGACGGGTATTTGTTGGAGCCCACAGAGTGGCCTAAAGGGAGCCACTCCTCCTGTGGAGTTTGGAGAGAGGAATCGGGATAGGGCTCTAGGCCATGGGGGAAACGAAGGCCCTCATCTCGGGATAACGGGGGAGTCTGGGGGTTTTTCTCGAGCGGCGGCCCTTGTGTGGGGTTTCACACGAGGTACGACGCCAAGCTCAGTGAGCCTCTCGTTGGGCACCAGGGAAGCCTGGTCTCTATGCGTGTGGCGAGGGTGAGCGTGTCATTGCACTCGAGTCATGGTTGGGGAGTCGGGCCTCGAGACGCGTTGAAGAAGGACTCTCGAGGTCTTTCTCGGGTTGAGGCAGGAAACCCTGGGTTCCCTCGACTTGTGCAGGTGACCTCAGGGAGCTTCTTATGGTGCCTCTGAGAAGTCAGGGAAACTGTGGAGGTGGGAGGGGCCTCTCGGGACTCCACTGGGGTTGGTGCATTGGAAGAGGGCCTCATCTCCAGTTGAGGCAGGAACCTCAGGGTTCCTCTGATTTCAGACTCCGATCGCAGGGTCCCTGCAGACTTGGGACAGGAGAGTCAGGCCTGGTCTTGGGTGGAGGCATGAAACTGCGCTTGCCTCTCGAGGTGTTCACGGGGTGAGAGGCCACTTGTCGAGCTGTATTTGGAACCTGGGGGTTGTTCCGGACGATGCACGGGCAAGTCACTGCCCCTTCGTGTTGACTTCACTCACAGGGTGGAGTTCGGAGAGGTGTCCCGGGCATCAGGTTCTTATCAAGAGGGGACCGGGAGATCGGGGTCCTTCGGAATGTGGAACCACCCACGAGGCCACGTCTGGAATGTCGTCGTGAGACCGGCCTCATCCTGAGGTGCGACCAGAAGTTCGGGAACCCCTTCCAGACACAGCAGGGGAGTCGACCCTCCTGTCGAGATCAGGAGGGTAGAAGGGGCTCAGAGGAAGTGGTGCCGGAGAACCTCGGTGTTCCTCTCGAGGGAGACTGGTATGGCGGGGAACTTTGTGGGTGGCATCAAGGGTGCCAAGTTCCGTTTGGATCTCCAATTCCTAACGTGGGACTTCTTCTGAGACGCTGTAGCGGGAAAGGGCTTCATCTTGCGATGATGGGGGAACCACGTGGTTTTTCTCGATTTCCGGCGGAATTCTCGAGTTACGATGGGGAATTCAGGATGCCTCTTGTGTTGGCTCAGAGAAGTCCAGTGTTCCATTCGAGTTGCGAAGGAAAGCTGGGGATTGCTCTCGAATGACTGCAGGGCAAATAGACCTCATCTAGGCTTGTGTCCAAAAGCCAATGTTCCTCTCCATGGGCGACTCAGATATCAGGGTTGCATTCCAGACTCACCCAGGTAGTCAGGCCTCTTCACGAGTGGAAGCACGACCTCCATTCTCCTCTGGAGTAGTCACGGGTATTTGTGGGAGCCCACAGAGTGGCCTAAATGGAGCCACTCCTCCTGTGGAGTTTGGAGAGAGGAATCGGGATAGGGCTCTAGGCCATGGGGGAAACGAAGGCCCTCATCTCGGGATAACGGGGGAGTCTGGGGGTTTTTCTCGAGCGGCGGCCCTTGTGTGGGGTTTCACACGAGGTACGACGCCAAGCTCAGTGAGCCTCTCGTTGGGCACCAGGGAAGCCTGGTCTCTATGCGTGTGGCGAGGGTGAGCGTGTCCATTGCACTCGAGTCATGGTTGGGGAGTCGGGCCTCGAGACGCGTTGAAGAAGGACTCTCGAGGTCTTTCTCGGGTTGAGGCAGGAAACCCTGGGTTCCCTCGACTTGTGCAGGTGACCTCAGGGAGCTTCTTATGGTGCCTCTGAGAAGTCAGGGAAACTGTGGAGGTGGGAGGGGCCTCTCGGGACTCCACTGGGGTTGGTGCATTGGAAGAGGGCCTCATCTCCAGTTGAGGCAGGAACCTCAGGGTTCCTCTGATTTCAGACTCCGATCGCAGGGTCCCTGCAGACTTGGGACAGGAGAGTCAGGCCTGGTCTTGGGTGGAGGCATGAAACTGCGCTTGCCTCTCGAGGTGTTCACGGGGTGAGAGGCCACTTGTCGAGCTGTATTTGGAACCTGGGGGTTGTTCCGGACGATGCACGGGCAAGTCACTGCCCCTTCGTGTTGACTTCACTCACAGGGTGGAGTTCGGAGAGGTGTCGGGCATCAGGTTCTTATCAAGAGGGGACCGGGAGATCGGGGTCCTTCGGAATGTGGAACCACCCACGAGGCCACGTCTGGAATGTCGTCGTGAGACCGGCCTCATCCTGAGGTGCGACCAGAGAAGTTCGGGAACCCCTTCCAGACACAGCAGGGGAGTCGACCCTCCTGTCGAGATCAGGAGGTAGAAGGGGGCTCAGAGGAAGTGGTGCCGGAGAACCCCGGTGTTCTCTCGAGGGAGACTGGTATGGCGGGGAACTTTGTGGTCGCATCAAGGGTTGACAAGTTCCGTTTGGATCTCCAATTCCTAACGTGGGACTTCTTCTGAGACGCTGGTAGCGGGAAGGGCTTCATCTTGCGATGACGGGGGAACCACGTGGTTTTTCTCGATTTGCGGCGGGATTCTCGAGTTACGACGGGGAATTCAGGATGCCTCTTGTGTTGGCCCAGGGAAGTCCAATGTTCCATTCGAGTTGCGAAGGAAAGCTGGGGATTGCTCTCGAGTGACTGCAGGGCAAATAGACCTCATCTAGGCTTGTGTCCAAAGCCAATGTTCCTCTCCAGGGCGACAGGGATATCGGGGTTGCATTCCAGACTCACCCAGGGAG
>NW_020867794.1:0-28236 GCF_003369695.1 Bos indicus x Bos taurus
ATGATCAGCCACGTGATCAGTGCATGATAGCCACTGATCAGTTCATGTTAAGCAACGTGATTAGTGCATGATAGCTACCATGATCAGCGCATGATCAGCCACTTGATCAGTGCATGATCAGCCATGTGATCACTATATGATCAGCGACGTGATCAGTGCATGTGCAGTCAGGTTATCAGTGCATGATCAGCCACGTGATCAGTGCATGATCTGGCACGTGATCGTACATGATCAGCTACGTGATCACTATATGATCAGCGACGTGATCAGTGCATGTGCAGTCAGGTTATCAGTGTATGATCAGCCACGTGATCAGTGCATGATAGCCAAGTGATTCAATGCATGATAGGTACATGATCGGTGCATGCTCAGTTACCTGATCAGTGCATGATCAGTTACAGGATCAGTGAATGGGCAGTCACGTGATCAGTTTATGATCAGCCACGTGATCAGTGCATGATAGGAACTGATCAGTGCATGATACGCAACACGAGTAGTCATGATCAGCACGTGATCAGCGTATGATCAGACACGTGATCAGTGCATGATCAGCCATGTGATCAGTGTAAGATCAGCCATGTGATGAGTGCATGATCCCTAAATGATTAGTGCATTATCAGCCACGTGATCAATGTATGATCAGCCACGTGATTAGTGCATGATCAGCCAAGTGAGAATGCATGATCAGCCAAGTGAGAAGTGCATGCACAGTCCCGTGGTCAGTGTATGATCAGCTTCGTGATCATGAGTATGATCAGCCACGTGATCAGTGCATGATCAGCCACGTGATCAGAGTATGATCAGCCACGTGATCAATGTATGATCAGCCACGTGATTGTGCATGATCAGCAACGTGATCAGTGCATGATCAGCCAAGTGAGAAGTGCATGCACAGTCCCGTGGTCAGTGTATGAACAGCTTCGTGATCAGAGTATGATCAGCCACGTGGTCAGTGCATGATCAGCCACGTGATCAGTGCATGATCAGCAATGTGATCAGTGCATGATCAGCCAAGTGATCAGTGCATGACAGTCCCGAGGTCAGTGTATGAACAGCTTCATGATCAGAGTATTATCAGCCACGTGATCAGTGCATGATCAGCCACGTGATCAGTGCATGATCAGCAACGTGATCAGTGCATGATCAGCCACGTGATCAGTGCATGACAGTCCCGAGGTCAGTGTATGATCAGGTTTTGATCAGTGTATGATCAGCCACGTGATCAGTGCATGTTCAGGCACGTGATCAGTGCATGATCAGTCATGTGATCAGTGTATGATCAGCCACGTGATCAGTGCATGATCAGCCACGTAATCAGTGTGTGATCAGCCACGTGATCAGTGCATGATCCACAACGTGATTAGTGCATGATCAGCCACGTGATCAGTGTGTGATCAGCCACGTAATCAGTGCATGATCCACAACGTGATCAGTGCATGATCAGCCACGTGATCAGTGAATGATCAACCACGTGATCAGTGCAAGATCGCCAAGTGATCAGTGCATGATTAGTTACGTGATCAATGTATGATTAGCCACGTGATCAGTGCATGATAGCCACCTGATCAGTGCATGATCAGTCACGTGATCATGGCATTCGCCGTCATGTGATCAGTGCATGAGCGCTACGCAATCAGTGCATAATCAGTAATTGATCAGTGCATGATAGATACGTGATCAGTGCATGATCAGCCACGTGATCAGTGTATGATCAGCCACGTGATCAGTGTATGATCAGCCAAGTGATCAGTGTATGATCCGCAAATGATTAGTGCATGATCAGGCACGTGATCAGTGTATGATCAGCCACGTGATCAGTGCATGATCAGCCACGTGATCAGTGCATGATCAGCAACGTGATCAGTGCATGATCAGCCAAGTGATCAGTGCATGCACAGTCCCGTGGTCAGTGTATGATCAGCTTCTTGATCAGTGTATGATCAGCCACGTGATCAGTGCATGATCAGCACGTGATCAGAATATGTTCAGCCACGTGATCAGTGTATGATCAGCCACGTGATCAGTGCATGATGCGCAACATGATTAGTGCATGATAGCCACGTGATCAGTGCATGATAGACATGTGATCAGTGCAGGATAGCTACGTGATCAGTGCAAGATCAGCCACGGAATCAGTGCATGATAGCCACCTGACCAGTGCATGATAAGCAACAGGATTAGTGCATGATCTGCCACGTGATCAGTGCATGATCAGCTACGTGATCACTGTATGATCAACGACGGGATCAGTGCATATGCAGTCACATTATCAGTGTATGAACACCCACGTGATCAGTGCATGATAGCCAAGTGATCAATGCATGATAGGTACATGATCGGTGCATGCTCAGTTACATGATCAGTGCATTATCAGTTACAGTATCAGTGCATGGGCAGTCACGTGATCAGTTAATGATCAGCCACGTGATCAGTGCATGAAAGGAAACTGATCAGTGCATGATAAGCAACGTGATTAGTGCATGATCAGCAACGTGATCAGTGTATGATCAGACATGTGATCAGTGCATGATCAGCCACGTGATCAGTGTATGATCAGCCACGTGATGAGTGCATGATCCCCACCCTTATTAGTGCATGATCAGCCACGTGATCAATGTATGATCAGCCACGTGATAAGTGCATGCACAGCCACGTGATCAGTGTATGATCAGACACGTGATCAGTGCATGATCAGCCACGTAATCAGTGTGTGATCAGCCACGTGATCAGTGCATGACCAGCCACGTGATCAGTGCAAGCACAGTCAGGTGGTCAGGGTATGATCAGCGATGGGATCAGTGCATGTGCAGTCACGTTACCTGTGTATGATCAGCCACGTGATCAGTGCATGATCAGCCACGTGATGAGTACATGATCTGCAAAGTAATTAGTGCATGATCAGCCACGTGATCAGTGCATGTTCAGGCATGTGATCAGTGCATGATCAATCAGGTGATCAGTGTATGATCAGCCACGTGATCAGTGCATGATCAGCCACGTAATCAGTGTGTGATCAGCCACGTGATCAGTGCATGATCCACAACGTGATTAGTGCTTGATCAGCCACATGATCAGTGCATGACCAGCCACGTGATCAGTGCAAGCACAGTCAGGTGGTCAGTGTATGATCAGCTTCGTGATCAGTGCATGATCAGCCACTTGATCAGTTCATGATCAGGCACGCTAAGTGTGCATGATCAGTCACGTGATTAGTGTATGATAGCCAGGTTATCAGTGCATGACCAGCCAGGTGATCAGTGCATGATGAGCTACGTGATCAATGCATGATATCCACGTGATCAGTGCATGATCAGTCACGAGATCGGGGTATGTTCAACCACGTGATCAATGAATGATAGCCACCAGATCAGTGCATGATCAGCCACGTGATCAGTGCATGACCAGCCACGTGATCAGTGCAAGCACAGTCACGTGATCAGTGTATGATCAGCTTCGTGATCAGTGCATGATCAGCCACGTGATCAGTGCATGATCAGGCACGTGAAGAGTGCATGATCAGTCACGTGATCAGTGTATGATAGTCAGGTGATCAGTGCATGATCAGCCTAGTGATCAGTGCATGAACTGCCACGTGATCAGTGCATGATCAGGTACGTGATCACTGTATGATCAGCGACGTGATCAGTGCATGTGCAGTCAGGTTATCAGTGTATGATCAGCCACGTGATCAGTGCATGATAGCCAAGTGACCAATGCATGATAGGTACATGATCAGTGCATGCTCAGTTACATGATCAGTGCATGATCAGTTACAGGATCAGTGAATGGGAAGTCACGTGATCAGTTTATGATCAGCCACGTGATCAGTGCATGATAAGCAACGTGATTAGTGCATGATCAGCCACGTGATCAGAGTATGATCAGACATGTGATCAGTGCATGATCAGCCACGTGATCAGAGTATGATCAGCCACGTGATCAGTGTATGATCAACTTCGTGATCAGTGCATGATTAGTTACATGATCAATGTATGATTAGCCACGTGATCAGTGCATGATAGGCACGTGATCAGTGCATGATCAGTCACGTCATCATGGCATGCGAAGTCATGTGATCAGTGCATGACAGCTACGTAATCAGTGCATAAACAGTCACATGAACAACGCATGATCAGCCACGTGATCAGTGCATGATAGCCACGAAAACATTGCATGAACAGGTACGTGATCAGTTCATGCGCAGTCACGTGATCAGTGCATGATAGCCACGTGATCCGTGCATGATCTGTCACGTGATCAGTGCATGGGCAGTCACGAGATCAGTGTATGATCAGCCACGTGATCAGTGCATGATAGCCACCTGATCAGTTCATGGTAAGCAAAGTGATTAGTGCATGATTAGCTACATGATCAGCGCATGATCAGCCACTTGATCAGTGCATGATCAGCCATGTGATCACTATATGATCAGCGACGTGATCAGTGCATGTGCAGTCAGGTTATCAGTGCATGATCAGCCACGTGATCAGTGCATGATCTGGCACGTGATCAGTACATGATCAGCTACGTGATCACTATATGATCAGCGACGTGATCAGTGCATGTGCAGTCAGGTTATCAGTGTATGATCAGCCACGTGATCAGTGCATGATCAGCACGTGATCAGAATATGTTCAGCCACGTGATCAGTGTATGATCAGCCACGTGATCAGTGCATGATGCGCAACATGATTAGTGCATGATAGCCACGTGATCAGTGCATGATAGACATGTGATCAGTGCAGGATAGCTACGTGATCAGTGCAAGATCAGCCACGGAATCAGTGCATGATAGCCACCTGACCAGTGCATGATAAGCAACAGGATTAGTGCATGATCTGCCACGTGATCAGTGCATGATCAGCTACGTGATCACTGTATGATCAACGACGGGATCAGTGCATATGCAGTCACATTATCAGTGTATGAACACCCACGTGATCAGTGCATGATAGCCAAGTGATCAATGCATGATAGGTACATGATCGGTGCATGCTCAGTTACATGATCAGTGCATTATCAGTTACAGTATCAGTGCATGGGCAGTCACGTGATCAGTTAATGATCAGCCACGTGATCAGTGCATGAAAGGAAACTGATCAGTGCATGATAAGCAACGTGATTAGTGCATGATCAGCAACGTGATCAGTGTATGATCAGACATGTGATCAGTGCATGATCAGCCACGTGATCAGTGTATGATCAGCCACGTGATGAGTGCATGATCCCCACCCTTATTAGTGCATGATCAGCCACGTGATCAATGTATGATCAGCCACGTGATAAGTGCATGCACAGCCACGTGATCAGTGTATGATCAGACACGTGATCAGTGCATGATCAGCCACGTAATCAGTGTGTGATCAGCCACGTGATCAGTGCATGACCAGCCACGTGATCAGTGCAAGCACAGTCAGGTGGTCAGGGTATGATCAGCGATGGGATCAGTGCATGTGCAGTCACGTTACCTGTGTATGATCAGCCACGTGATCAGTGCATGATCAGCCACGTGATGAGTACATGATCTGCAAAGTAATTAGTGCATGATCAGCCACGTGATCAGTGCATGTTCAGGCATGTGATCAGTGCATGATCAATCAGGTGATCAGTGTATGATCAGCCACGTGATCAGTGCATGATCAGCCACGTAATCAGTGTGTGATCAGCCACGTGATCAGTGCATGATCCACAACGTGATTAGTGCTTGATCAGCCACATGATCAGTGCATGACCAGCCACGTGATCAGTGCAAGCACAGTCAGGTGGTCAGTGTATGATCAGCTTCGTGATCAGTGCATGATCAGCCACTTGATCAGTTCATGATCAGGCACGCTAAGTGTGCATGATCAGTCACGTGATTAGTGTATGATAGCCAGGTGATCAGTGCATGACCAGCCAGGTGATCAGTGCATGATGAGCTACGTGATCAATGCATGATATCCACGTGATCAGTGCATGATCAGTCACGAGATCGGGGTATGTTCAACCACGTGATCAATGAATGATAGCCACCAGATCAGTGCATGATCAGCCACGTGATCAGTGCATGACCAGCCACGTGATCAGTGCAAGCACAGTCACGTGATCAGTGTATGATCAGCTTCGTGATCAGTGCATGATCAGCCACGTGATCAGTGCATGATCAGGCACGTGAAGAGTGCATGATCAGTCACGTGATCAGTGTATGATAGTCAGGTGATCAGTGCATGATCAGCCTAGTGATCAGTGCATGAACTGCCACGTGATCAGTGCATGATCAGGTACGTGATCACTGTATGATCAGCGACGTGATCAGTGCATGTGCAGTCAGGTTATCAGTGTATGATCAGCCACGTGATCAGTGCATGATAGCCAAGTGACCAATGCATGATAGGTACATGATCAGTGCATGCTCAGTTACATGATCAGTGCATGATCAGTTACAGGATCAGTGAATGGGAAGTCACGTGATCAGTTTATGATCAGCCACGTGATCAGTGCATGATAAGCAACGTGATTAGTGCATGATCAGCCACGTGATCAGAGTATGATCAGACATGTGATCAGTGCATGATCAGCCACGTGATCAGAGTATGATCAGCCACGTGATCAGTGTATGATCAACTTCGTGATCAGTGCATGATTAGTTACATGATCAATGTATGATTAGCCACGTGATCAGTGCATGATAGGCACGTGATCAGTGCATGATCAGTCACGTCATCATGGCATGCGAAGTCATGTGATCAGTGCATGACAGCTACGTAATCAGTGCATAAACAGTCACATGAACAACGCATGATCAGCCACGTGATCAGTGCATGATAGCCACGAAAACATTGCATGAACAGGTACGTGATCAGTTCATGCGCAGTCACGTGATCAGTGCATGATAGCCACGTGATCCGTGCATGATCTGTCACGTGATCAGTGCATGGGCAGTCACGAGATCAGTGTATGATCAGCCACGTGATCAGTGCATGATAGCCACCTGATCAGTTCATGGTAAGCAAAGTGATTAGTGCATGATTAGCTACATGATCAGCGCATGATCAGCCACTTGATCAGTGCATGATCAGCCATGTGATCACTATATGATCAGCGACGTGATCAGTGCATGTGCAGTCAGGTTATCAGTGCATGATCAGCCACGTGATCAGTGCATGATCTGGCACGTGATCAGTACATGATCAGCTACGTGATCACTATATGATCAGCGACGTGATCAGTGCATGTGCAGTCAGGTTATCAGTGTATGATCAGCCACGTGATCAGTGCATGATAGCCAAGTGATCAATGCATGATAGGTACATGATCGGTGCATGCTCAGTTACATGATCAGTGCATGATCAGTTACAGGATCAGTGAATGGGCAGTCACGTGATCAGTTTATGATCAGCCACGTGATCAGTGCATGATAGGAACCTGATCAGTGCATGATAAGCAACACGATTAGTTCATGATCAGCCACGTGATCAGCGTATGATCAGACACGTGATCAGTGCATGATCAGCCATGTGATCAGTGTAAGATCAGCCATGTGATGAGTGCATGATCCCTAAATTGATTAGTGCATTATCAGCCACGTGATCAATGTATGATCAGCCACGTGATTAGTGCATGATCAGCCAAGTGAGAAGTGCATGATCAGCCAAGTGAGAAGTGCATGCACAGTCCCGTGGTCAGTGTATGATCAGCTTCGTGATCAGAGTATGATCAGCCACGTGATCAGTGCATGATCAGCCACGTGATCAGAGTATGATCAGCCACGTGATCAATGTATGATCAGCCACGTGATTGGTGCATGATCAGCAACGTGATCAGTGCATGATCAGCCAAGTGAGAAGTGCATGCACAGTCCCGTGGTCAGTGTATGAACAGCTTCGTGATCAGAGTATGATCAGCCACGTGGTCAGTGCATGATCAGCCACGTGATCAGTGCATGATCAGCAATGTGATCAGTGCATGATCAGCCAAGTGATCAGTGCATGACAGTCCCGAGGTCAGTGTATGAACAGCTTCATGATCAGAGTATTATCAGCCACGTGATCAGTGCATGATCAGCCACGTGATCAGTGCATGATCAGCCACGTGATCAGTGCATGATCAGCCAAGTGATCAGTGCATGACAGTCCCGAGGTCAGTGTATGATCAGATTTTGATCAGTGTATGATCAGCCACGTGATCAGTGCATGTTCAGGCACGTGATCAGTGCATGATCAGTCATGTGATCAGTGTATGATCAGCCACGTGATCAGTGCATGATCAGCCACGTAATCAGTGTGTGATCAGCCACGTGATCAGTGCATGATCCACAACGTGATTAGTGCATGATCAGCCACGTGATCAGTGTGTGATCAGCCACGTAATCAGTGCATGATCCACAACGTGATTAGTGCATGATCAGCCACGTGATCAGTGAATGATCAACCACGTGATCAGTGCAAGATCGCCAAGTGATCAGTGCATGATTAGTTACGTGATCAATGTATGATTAGCCACGTGATCAGTGCATGATAGCCACCTGATCAGTGCATGATCAGTCACGTGATCATGGCATTCGCCGTCATGTGATCAGTGCATGACCGCTACGCAATCAGTGCATAATCAGTAATTGATCAGTGCATGATAGATACGTGATCAGTGCATGATCAGCCACGTGATCAGTGTATGATCAGCCACGTGATCAGTGTATGATCAGCCAAGTGATCAGTGTATGATCCGCAAATGATTAGTGCATGATCAGGCACGTGATCAGTGTATGATCAGCCACGTGATCAGTGCATGATCAGCCACGTGATCAGTGCCTGATCAGCAACGTGATCAGTGCATGATCAGCCAAGTGATCAGTGCATGCACAGTCCCGTGGTCAGTGTATGATCAGCTTCTTGATCAGTGTATGATCAGCCACGTGATCAGTGCATGATCAGCACGTGATCAGAATATGTTCAGCCACGTGATCAGTGTATGATCAGCCACGTGATCAGTGCATGATGCGCAACATGATTAGTGCATGATAGCCACGTGATCAGTGCATGATAGACATGTGATCAGTGCAGGATAGCTACGTGATCAGTGCAAGATCAGCCACGGAATCAGTGCATGATAGCCACCTGACCAGTGCATGATAAGCAACAGGATTAGTGCATGATCTGCCACGTGATCAGTGCATGATCAGCTACGTGATCACTGTATGATCAACGACGGGATCAGTGCATATGCAGTCACATTATCAGTGTATGAACACCCACGTGATCAGTGCATGATAGCCAAGTGATCAATGCATGATAGGTACATGATCGGTGCATGCTCAGTTACATGATCAGTGCATTATCAGTTACAGTATCAGTGCATGGGCAGTCACGTGATCAGTTAATGATCAGCCACGTGATCAGTGCATGAAAGGAAACTGATCAGTGCATGATAAGCAACGTGATTAGTGCATGATCAGCAACGTGATCAGTGTATGATCAGACATGTGATCAGTGCATGATCAGCCACGTGATCAGTGTATGATCAGCCACGTGATGAGTGCATGATCCCCACCCTTATTAGTGCATGATCAGCCACGTGATCAATGTATGATCAGCCACGTGATAAGTGCATGCACAGCCACGTGATCAGTGTATGATCAGACACGTGATCAGTGCATGATCAGCCACGTAATCAGTGTGTGATCAGCCACGTGATCAGTGCATGACCAGCCACGTGATCAGTGCAAGCACAGTCAGGTGGTCAGGGTATGATCAGCGATGGGATCAGTGCATGTGCAGTCACGTTACCTGTGTATGATCAGCCACGTGATCAGTGCATGATCAGCCACGTGATGAGTACATGATCTGCAAAGTAATTAGTGCATGATCAGCCACGTGATCAGTGCATGTTCAGGCATGTGATCAGTGCATGATCAATCAGGTGATCAGTGTATGATCAGCCACGTGATCAGTGCATGATCAGCCACGTAATCAGTGTGTGATCAGCCACGTGATCAGTGCATGATCCACAACGTGATTAGTGCTTGATCAGCCACATGATCAGTGCATGACCAGCCACGTGATCAGTGCAAGCACAGTCAGGTGGTCAGTGTATGATCAGCTTCGTGATCAGTGCATGATCAGCCACTTGATCAGTTCATGATCAGGCACGCTAAGTGTGCATGATCAGTCACGTGATTAGTGTATGATAGCCAGGTTATCAGTGCATGACCAGCCAGGTGATCAGTGCATGATGAGCTACGTGATCAATGCATGATATCCACGTGATCAGTGCATGATCAGTCACGAGATCGGGGTATGTTCAACCACGTGATCAATGAATGATAGCCACCAGATCAGTGCATGATCAGCCACGTGATCAGTGCATGACCAGCCACGTGATCAGTGCAAGCACAGTCACGTGATCAGTGTATGATCAGCTTCGTGATCAGTGCATGATCAGCCACGTGATCAGTGCATGATCAGGCACGTGAAGAGTGCATGATCAGTCACGTGATCAGTGTATGATAGTCAGGTGATCAGTGCATGATCAGCCTAGTGATCAGTGCATGAACTGCCACGTGATCAGTGCATGATCAGGTACGTGATCACTGTATGATCAGCGACGTGATCAGTGCATGTGCAGTCAGGTTATCAGTGTATGATCAGCCACGTGATCAGTGCATGATAGCCAAGTGATCAATGCATGATAGGTACATGATCAGTGCATGCTCAGTTACATGATCAGTGCATGATCAGTTACAGGATCAGTGAATGGGAAGTCACGTGATCAGTTTATGATCAGCCACGTGATCAGTGCATGATAAGCAACGTGATTAGTGCATGATCAGCCACGTGATCAGAGTATGATCAGACATGTGATCAGTGCATGATCAGCCACGTGATCAGAGTATGATCAGCCACGTGATCAGTGTATGATCAACTTCGTGATCAGTGCATGATTAGTTACATGATCAATGTATGATTAGCCACGTGATCAGTGCATGATAGGCACGTGATCAGTGCATGATCAGTCACGTCATCATGGCATGCGAAGTCATGTGATCAGTGCATGACAGCTACGTAATCAGTGCATAAACAGTCACATGAACAACGCATGATCAGCCACGTGATCAGTGCATGATAGCCACGAAAACATTGCATGAACAGGTACGTGATCAGTTCATGCGCAGTCACGTGATCAGTGCATGATAGCCACGTGATCCGTGCATGATCTGTCACGTGATCAGTGCATGGGCAGTCACGAGATCAGTGTATGATCAGCCACGTGATCAGTGCATGATAGCCACCTGATCAGTTCATGGTAAGCAAAGTGATTAGTGCATGATTAGCTACATGATCAGCGCATGATCAGCCACTTGATCAGTGCATGATCAGCCATGTGATCACTATATGATCAGCGACGTGATCAGTGCATGTGCAGTCAGGTTATCAGTGCATGATCAGCCACGTGATCAGTGCATGATCTGGCACGTGATCAGTACATGATCAGCTACGTGATCACTATATGATCAGCGACGTGATCAGTGCATGTGCAGTCAGGTTATCAGTGTATGATCAGCCACGTGATCAGTGCATGATAGCCAAGTGATCAATGCATGATAGGTACATGATCGGTGCATGCTCAGTTACATGATCAGTGCATGATCAGTTACAGGATCAGTGAATGGGCAGTCACGTGATCAGTTTATGATCAGCCACGTGATCAGTGCATGATAGGAACCTGATCAGTGCATGATAAGCAACACGATTAGTTCATGATCAGCCACGTGATCAGCGTATGATCAGACACGTGATCAGTGCATGATCAGCCATGTGATCAGTGTAAGATCAGCCATGTGATGAGTGCATGATCCCTAAATTGATTAGTGCATTATCAGCCACGTGATCAATGTATGATCAGCCACGTGATTAGTGCATGATCAGCCAAGTGAGAAGTGCATGATCAGCCAAGTGAGAAGTGCATGCACAGTCCCGTGGTCAGTGTATGATCAGCTTCGTGATCAGAGTATGATCAGCCACGTGATCAGTGCATGATCAGCCACGTGATCAGAGTATGATCAGCCACGTGATCAATGTATGATCAGCCACGTGATTGGTGCATGATCAGCAACGTGATCAGTGCATGATCAGCCAAGTGAGAAGTGCATGCACAGTCCCGTGGTCAGTGTATGAACAGCTTCGTGATCAGAGTATGATCAGCCACGTGGTCAGTGCATGATCAGCCACGTGATCAGTGCATGATCAGCAATGTGATCAGTGCATGATCAGCCAAGTGATCAGTGCATGACAGTCCCGAGGTCAGTGTATGAACAGCTTCATGATCAGAGTATTATCAGCCACGTGATCAGTGCATGATCAGCCACGTGATCAGTGCATGATCAGCCACGTGATCAGTGCATGATCAGCCAAGTGATCAGTGCATGACAGTCCCGAGGTCAGTGTATGATCAGATTTTGATCAGTGTATGATCAGCCACGTGATCAGTGCATGTTCAGGCACGTGATCAGTGCATGATCAGTCATGTGATCAGTGTATGATCAGCCACGTGATCAGTGCATGATCAGCCACGTAATCAGTGTGTGATCAGCCACGTGATCAGTGCATGATCCACAACGTGATTAGTGCATGATCAGCCACGTGATCAGTGTGTGATCAGCCACGTAATCAGTGCATGATCCACAACGTGATTAGTGCATGATCAGCCACGTGATCAGTGAATGATCAACCACGTGATCAGTGCAAGATCGCCAAGTGATCAGTGCATGATTAGTTACGTGATCAATGTATGATTAGCCACGTGATCAGTGCATGATAGCCACCTGATCAGTGCATGATCAGTCACGTGATCATGGCATTCGCCGTCATGTGATCAGTGCATGACCGCTACGCAATCAGTGCATAATCAGTAATTGATCAGTGCATGATAGATACGTGATCAGTGCATGATCAGCCACGTGATCAGTGTATGATCAGCCACGTGATCAGTGTATGATCAGCCAAGTGATCAGTGTATGATCCGCAAATGATTAGTGCATGATCAGGCACGTGATCAGTGTATGATCAGCCACGTGATCAGTGCATGATCAGCCACGTGATCAGTGCCTGATCAGCAACGTGATCAGTGCATGATCAGCCAAGTGATCAGTGCATGCACAGTCCCGTGGTCAGTGTATGATCAGCTTCTTGATCAGTGTATGATCAGCCACGTGATCAGTGCATGATCAGCACGTGATCAGAATATGTTCAGCCACGTGATCAGTGTATGATCAGCCACGTGATCAGTGCATGATGCGCAACATGATTAGTGCATGATAGCCACGTGATCAGTGCATGATAGACATGTGATCAGTGCAGGATAGCTACGTGATCAGTGCAAGATCAGCCACGGAATCAGTGCATGATAGCCACCTGACCAGTGCATGATAAGCAACAGGATTAGTGCATGATCTGCCACGTGATCAGTGCATGATCAGCTACGTGATCACTGTATGATCAACGACGGGATCAGTGCATATGCAGTCACATTATCAGTGTATGAACACCCACGTGATCAGTGCATGATAGCCAAGTGATCAATGCATGATAGGTACATGATCGGTGCATGCTCAGTTACATGATCAGTGCATTATCAGTTACAGTATCAGTGCATGGGCAGTCACGTGATCAGTTAATGATCAGCCACGTGATCAGTGCATGAAAGGAAACTGATCAGTGCATGATAAGCAACGTGATTAGTGCATGATCAGCAACGTGATCAGTGTATGATCAGACATGTGATCAGTGCATGATCAGCCACGTGATCAGTGTATGATCAGCCACGTGATGAGTGCATGATCCCCACCCTTATTAGTGCATGATCAGCCACGTGATCAATGTATGATCAGCCACGTGATAAGTGCATGCACAGCCACGTGATCAGTGTATGATCAGACACGTGATCAGTGCATGATCAGCCACGTAATCAGTGTGTGATCAGCCACGTGATCAGTGCATGACCAGCCACGTGATCAGTGCAAGCACAGTCAGGGGTTCAGGGTATGATCAGCGATGGGATCAGTGCATGTGCAGTCACGTTACCTGTGTATGATCAGCCACGTGATCAGTGGCATGATTCAGCCACGTGATGAGTACATGATCTGCAAAGTAATTAGTGCATGATCAGCCACGTGATCAGTGCATGATCAGCCACTTGATCAGTGCATGATCAGCCATGTGATCACTATATGATCAGCTTCGTGATCAGTGTATGATCAGCCACGTGATCAGTGCATGATCAGCACGTGATCAGAATATGTTCAGCCACGTGATCAGTGTATGATCAGCCACGTGATCAGTGCATGATGCGCAACATGATTAGTGCAGGAATAGCCACGTGACAGTGCATGATAGACATGTGATCAGTGCAGGATAGCTACGTGATCAGTGCAAGATCAGCCACGGAATCAGTGCATGATAGCCACTGACCAGTGCATGATAAGCAACAGGATTAGTGCATGATCTGCCACGTGATCAGTGCATGATCAGCTACGTGATCACTCTATGATCAACGACGGGATCAGTGCATATGCAGTCACACTATCAGTGTATGAACACCCACGTGATCAGTGCATGATAGCCAAGTGATCAATGCATGATAGGTACATGATCGGTGCATGCTCAGTTACATGATCAGTGCATTATCAGTTACAGTATCAGTGCATGGGCAGTCACGTGATCAGTTAATGATCAGCCACGTGATCAGTGCATGAAAGGAAACTGATCAGTGCATGATAAGCAACGTGATTAGTGCATGATCAGCAACGTGATCAGTGTATGATCAGACATGTGATCAGTGCATGATCAGCCACGTGATCAGTGTATGATCAGCCACGTGATGAGTGCATGATCCCCACCCTTATTAGTGCATGATCAGCCACGTGATCAATGTATGATCAGCCACGTGATAAGTGCATGCACAGCCACGTGATCAGTGTATGATCAGACACGTGATCAGTGCATGATCAGCCACGTAATCAGTGTGTGATCAGCCACGTGATCAGTGCATGACCAGCCACGTGATCAGTGCAAGCACAGTCAGGTGGTCAGGGTATGATCAGCGATGGGATCAGTGCATGTGCAGTCACGTTACCTGTGTATGATCAGCCACGTGATCAGTGCATGATCAGCCACGTGATGAGTACATGATCTGCAAAGTAATTAGTGCATGATCAGCCACGTGATCAGTGCATGTTCAGGCATGTGATCAGTGCATGATCAATCAGGTGATCAGTGTATGATCAGCCACGTGATCAGTGCATGATCAGCCACGTAATCAGTGTGTGATCAGCCACGTGATCAGTGCATGATCCACAACGTGATTAGTGCTTGATCAGCCACATGATCAGTGCATGACCAGCCACGTGATCAGTGCAAGCACAGTCAGGTGGTCAGTGTATGATCAGCTTCGTGATCAGTGCATGATCAGCCACTTGATCAGTTCATGATCAGGCACGCTAAGTGTGCATGATCAGTCACGTGATTAGTGTATGATAGCCAGGTTATCAGTGCATGACCAGCCAGGTGATCAGTGCATGATGAGCTACGTGATCAATGCATGATATCCACGTGATCAGTGCATGATCAGTCACGAGATCGGGGTATGTTCAACCACGTGATCAATGAATGATAGCCACCAGATCAGTGCATGATCAGCCACGTGATCAGTGCATGACCAGCCACGTGATCAGTGCAAGCACAGTCACGTGATCAGTGTATGATCAGCTTCGTGATCAGTGCATGATCAGCCACGTGATCAGTGCATGATCAGGCACGTGAAGAGTGCATGATCAGTCACGTGATCAGTGTATGATAGTCAGGTGATCAGTGCATGATCAGCCTAGTGATCAGTGCATGAACTGCCACGTGATCAGTGCATGATCAGGTACGTGATCACTGTATGATCAGCGACGTGATCAGTGCATGTGCAGTCAGGTTATCAGTGTATGATCAGCCACGTGATCAGTGCATGATAGCCAAGTGACCAATGCATGATAGGTACATGATCAGTGCATGCTCAGTTACATGATCAGTGCATGATCAGTTACAGGATCAGTGAATGGGAAGTCACGTGATCAGTTTATGATCAGCCACGTGATCAGTGCATGATAAGCAACGTGATTAGTGCATGATCAGCCACGTGATCAGAGTATGATCAGACATGTGATCAGTGCATGATCAGCCACGTGATCAGAGTATGATCAGCCACGTGATCAGTGTATGATCAACTTCGTGATCAGTGCATGATTAGTTACATGATCAATGTATGATTAGCCACGTGATCAGTGCATGATAGGCACGTGATCAGTGCATGATCAGTCACGTCATCATGGCATGCGAAGTCATGTGATCAGTGCATGACAGCTACGTAATCAGTGCATAAACAGTCACATGAACAACGCATGATCAGCCACGTGATCAGTGCATGATAGCCACGAAAACATTGCATGAACAGGTACGTGATCAGTTCATGCGCAGTCACGTGATCAGTGCATGATAGCCACGTGATCCGTGCATGATCTGTCACGTGATCAGTGCATGGGCAGTCACGAGATCAGTGTATGATCAGCCACGTGATCAGTGCATGATAGCCACCTGATCAGTTCATGGTAAGCAAAGTGATTAGTGCATGATTAGCTACATGATCAGCGCATGATCAGCCACTTGATCAGTGCATGATCAGCCATGTGATCACTATATGATCAGCGACGTGATCAGTGCATGTGCAGTCAGGTTATCAGTGCATGATCAGCCACGTGATCAGTGCATGATCTGGCACGTGATCAGTACATGATCAGCTACGTGATCACTATATGATCAGCGACGTGATCAGTGCATGTGCAGTCAGGTTATCAGTGTATGATCAGCCACGTGATCAGTGCATGATAGCCAAGTGATCAATGCATGATAGGTACATGATCGGTGCATGCTCAGTTACATGATCAGTGCATGATCAGTTACAGGATCAGTGAATGGGCAGTCACGTGATCAGTTTATGATCAGCCACGTGATCAGTGCATGATAGGAACCTGATCAGTGCATGATAAGCAACACGATTAGTTCATGATCAGCCACGTGATCAGCGTATGATCAGACACGTGATCAGTGCATGATCAGCCATGTGATCAGTGTAAGATCAGCCATGTGATGAGTGCATGATCCCTAAATTGATTAGTGCATTATCAGCCACGTGATCAATGTATGATCAGCCACGTGATTAGTGCATGATCAGCCAAGTGAGAAGTGCATGATCAGCCAAGTGAGAAGTGCATGCACAGTCCCGTGGTCAGTGTATGATCAGCTTCGTGATCAGAGTATGATCAGCCACGTGATCAGTGCATGATCAGCCACGTGATCAGAGTATGATCAGCCACGTGATCAATGTATGATCAGCCACGTGATTGGTGCATGATCAGCAACGTGATCAGTGCATGATCAGCCAAGTGAGAAGTGCATGCACAGTCCCGTGGTCAGTGTATGAACAGCTTCGTGATCAGAGTATGATCAGCCACGTGGTCAGTGCATGATCAGCCACGTGATCAGTGCATGATCAGCAATGTGATCAGTGCATGATCAGCCAAGTGATCAGTGCATGACAGTCCCGAGGTCAGTGTATGAACAGCTTCATGATCAGAGTATTATCAGCCACGTGATCAGTGCATGATCAGCCACGTGATCAGTGCATGATCAGCAACGTGATCAGTGCATGATCAGCCAAGTGATCAGTGCATGACAGTCCCGAGGTCAGTGTATGATCAGATTTTGATCAGTGTATGATCAGCCACGTGATCAGTGCATGTTCAGGCACGTGATCAGTGCATGATCAGTCATGTGATCAGTGTATGATCAGCCACGTGATCAGTGCATGATCAGCCACGTAATCAGTGTGTGATCAGCCACGTGATCAGTGCATGATCCACAACGTGATTAGTGCATGATCAGCCACGTGATCAGTGTGTGATCAGCCACGTAATCAGTGCATGATCCACAACGTGATTAGTGCATGATCAGCCACGTGATCAGTGAATGATCAACCACGTGATCAGTGCAAGATCGCCAAGTGATCAGTGCATGATTAGTTACGTGATCAATGTATGATTAGCCACGTGATCAGTGCATGATAGCCACCTGATCAGTGCATGATCAGTCACGTGATCATGGCATTCGCCGTCATGTGATCAGTGCATGACCGCTACGCAATCAGTGCATAATCAGTAATTGATCAGTGCATGATAGATACGTGATCAGTGCATGATCAGCCACGTGATCAGTGTATGATCAGCCACGTGATCAGTGTATGATCAGCCAAGTGATCAGTGTATGATCCGCAAATGATTAGTGCATGATCAGGCACGTGATCAGTGTATGATCAGCCACGTGATCAGTGCATGATCAGCCACGTGATCAGTGCCTGATCAGCAACGTGATCAGTGCATGATCAGCCAAGTGATCAGTGCATGCACAGTCCCGTGGTCAGTGTATGATCAGCTTCTTGATCAGTGTATGATCAGCCACGTGATCAGTGCATGATCAGCACGTGATCAGAATATGTTCAGCCACGTGATCAGTGTATGATCAGCCACGTGATCAGTGCATGATGCGCAACATGATTAGTGCATGATAGCCACGTGATCAGTGCATGATAGACATGTGATCAGTGCAGGATAGCTACGTGATCAGTGCAAGATCAGCCACGGAATCAGTGCATGATAGCCACCTGACCAGTGCATGATAAGCAACAGGATTAGTGCATGATCTGCCACGTGATCAGTGCATGATCAGCTACGTGATCACTGTATGATCAACGACGGGATCAGTGCATATGCAGTCACATTATCAGTGTATGAACACCCACGTGATCAGTGCATGATAGCCAAGTGATCAATGCATGATAGGTACATGATCGGTGCATGCTCAGTTACATGATCAGTGCATTATCAGTTACAGTATCAGTGCATGGGCAGTCACGTGATCAGTTAATGATCAGCCACGTGATCAGTGCATGAAAGGAAACTGATCAGTGCATGATAAGCAACGTGATTAGTGCATGATCAGCAACGTGATCAGTGTATGATCAGACATGTGATCAGTGCATGATCAGCCACGTGATCAGTGTATGATCAGCCACGTGATGAGTGCATGATCCCCACCCTTATTAGTGCATGATCAGCCACGTGATCAATGTATGATCAGCCACGTGATAAGTGCATGCACAGCCACGTGATCAGTGTATGATCAGACACGTGATCAGTGCATGATCAGCCACGTAATCAGTGTGTGATCAGCCACGTGATCAGTGCATGACCAGCCACGTGATCAGTGCAAGCACAGTCAGGTGGTCAGGGTATGATCAGCGATGGGATCAGTGCATGTGCAGTCACGTTACCTGTGTATGATCAGCCACGTGATCAGTGCATGATCAGCCACGTGATGAGTACATGATCTGCAAAGTAATTAGTGCATGATCAGCCACGTGATCAGTGCATGTTCAGGCATGTGATCAGTGCATGATCAATCAGGTGATCAGTGTATGATCAGCCACGTGATCAGTGCATGATCAGCCACGTAAGTCAGTGTGTGATCAGCCACGTGATCAGTGCATGATCCACAACGTGATTAGTGCTTGATCAGCCACATGATCAGTGCATGACCAGCCACGTGATCAGTGCAAGCACAGTCAGGTGGTCAGTGTATGATCAGCTTCGTGATCAGTGCATGATCAGCCACTTGATCAGTTCATGATCAGGCACGCTAAGTGTGCATGATCAGTCACGTGATTAGTGTATGATAGCCAGGTTATCAGTGCATGACCAGCCAGGTGATCAGTGCATGATGAGCTACGTGATCAATGCATGATATCCACGTGATCAGTGCATGATCAGTCACGAGATCGGGGTATGTTCAACCACGTGATCAATGAATGATAGCCACCAGATCAGTGCATGATCAGCCACGTGATCAGTGCATGACCAGCCACGTGATCAGTGCAAGCACAGTCACGTGATCAGTGTATGATCAGCTTCGTGATCAGTGCATGATCAGCCACGTGATCAGTGCATGATCAGGCACGTGAAGAGTGCATGATCAGTCACGTGATCAGTGTATGATAGTCAGGTGATCAGTGCATGATCAGCCTAGTGATCAGTGCATGAACTGCCACGTGATCAGTGCATGATCAGGTACGTGATCACTGTATGATCAGCGACGTGATCAGTGCATGTGCAGTCAGGTTATCAGTGTATGATCAGCCACGTGATCAGTGCATGATAGCCAAGTGACCAATGCATGATAGGTACATGATCAGTGCATGCTCAGTTACATGATCAGTGCATGATCAGTTACAGGATCAGTGAATGGGAAGTCACGTGATCAGTTTATGATCAGCCACGTGATCAGTGCATGATAAGCAACGTGATTAGTGCATGATCAGCCACGTGATCAGAGTATGATCAGACATGTGATCAGTGCATGATCAGCCACGTGATCAGAGTATGATCAGCCACGTGATCAGTGTATGATCAACTTCGTGATCAGTGCATGATTAGTTACATGATCAATGTATGATTAGCCACGTGATCAGTGCATGATAGGCACGTGATCAGTGCATGATCAGTCACGTCATCATGGCATGCGAAGTCATGTGATCAGTGCATGACAGCTACGTAATCAGTGCATAAACAGTCACATGAACAACGCATGATCAGCCACGTGATCAGTGCATGATAGCCACGAAAACATTGCATGAACAGGTACGTGATCAGTTCATGCGCAGTCACGTGATCAGTGCATGATAGCCACGTGATCCGTGCATGATCTGTCACGTGATCAGTGCATGGGCAGTCACGAGATCAGTGTATGATCAGCCACGTGATCAGTGCATGATAGCCACCTGATCAGTTCATGGTAAGCAAAGTGATTAGTGCATGATTAGCTACATGATCAGCGCATGATCAGCCACTTGATCAGTGCATGATCAGCCATGTGATCACTATATGATCAGCGACGTGATCAGTGCATGTGCAGTCAGGTTATCAGTGCATGATCAGCCACGTGATCAGTGCATGATCTGGCACGTGATCAGTACATGATCAGCTACGTGATCACTATATGATCAGCGACGTGATCAGTGCATGTGCAGTCAGGTTATCAGTGTATGATCAGCCACGTGATCAGTGCATGATAGCCAAGTGATCAATGCATGATAGGTACATGATCGGTGCATGCTCAGTTACATGATCAGTGCATGATCAGTTACAGGATCAGTGAATGGGCAGTCACGTGATCAGTTTATGATCAGCCACGTGATCAGTGCATGATAGGAACCTGATCAGTGCATGATAAGCAACACGATTAGTTCATGATCAGCCACGTGATCAGCGTATGATCAGACACGTGATCAGTGCATGATCAGCCATGTGATCAGTGTAAGATCAGCCATGTGATGAGTGCATGATCCCTAAATTGATTAGTGCATTATCAGCCACGTGATCAATGTATGATCAGCCACGTGATTAGTGCATGATCAGCCAAGTGAGAAGTGCATGATCAGCCAAGTGAGAAGTGCATGCACAGTCCCGTGGTCAGTGTATGATCAGCTTCGTGATCAGAGTATGATCAGCCACGTGATCAGTGCATGATCAGCCACGTGATCAGAGTATGATCAGCCACGTGATCAATGTATGATCAGCCACGTGATTGGTGCATGATCAGCAACGTGATCAGTGCATGATCAGCCAAGTGAGAAGTGCATGCACAGTCCCGTGGTCAGTGTATGAACAGCTTCGTGATCAGAGTATGATCAGCCACGTGGTCAGTGCATGATCAGCCACGTGATCAGTGCATGATCAGCAATGTGATCAGTGCATGATCAGCCAAGTGATCAGTGCATGACAGTCCCGAGGTCAGTGTATGAACAGCTTCATGATCAGAGTATTATCAGCCACGTGATCAGTGCATGATCAGCCACGTGATCAGTGCATGATCAGCAACGTGATCAGTGCATGATCAGCCAAGTGATCAGTGCATGACAGTCCCGAGGTCAGTGTATGATCAGATTTTGATCAGTGTATGATCAGCCACGTGATCAGTGCATGTTCAGGCACGTGATCAGTGCATGATCAGTCATGTGATCAGTGTATGATCAGCCACGTGATCAGTGCATGATCAGCCACGTAATCAGTGTGTGATCAGCCACGTGATCAGTGCATGATCCACAACGTGATTAGTGCATGATCAGCCACGTGATCAGTGTGTGATCAGCCACGTAATCAGTGCATGATCCACAACGTGATTAGTGCATGATCAGCCACGTGATCAGTGAATGATCAACCACGTGATCAGTGCAAGATCGCCAAGTGATCAGTGCATGATTAGTTACGTGATCAATGTATGATTAGCCACGTGATCAGTGCATGATAGCCACCTGATCAGTGCATGATCAGTCACGTGATCATGGCATTCGCCGTCATGTGATCAGTGCATGACCGCTACGCAATCAGTGCATAATCAGTAATTGATCAGTGCATGATAGATACGTGATCAGTGCATGATCAGCCACGTGATCAGTGTATGATCAGCCACGTGATCAGTGTATGATCAGCCAAGTGATCAGTGTATGATCCGCAAATGATTAGTGCATGATCAGGCACGTGATCAGTGTATGATCAGCCACGTGATCAGTGCATGATCAGCCACGTGATCAGTGCCTGATCAGCAACGTGATCAGTGCATGATCAGCCAAGTGATCAGTGCATGCACAGTCCCGTGGTCAGTGTATGATCAGCTTCTTGATCAGTGTATGATCAGCCACGTGATCAGTGCATGATCAGCACGTGATCAGAGTATGATCAGCCACGTGATCAGTGTATGATCAGCCACGTGATCAGTGCATGATGCGCAATATGATTAGTGCATGATAGCCACGTGATCAGTGCATGATAGACATGTGATCAGTGCAGGATAGCTACGTGATCAGTGCAAGATCAGCCACGGAATCAGTGCATGATAGCCACCTGACCAGTGCATGATAAGCAACAGGATTAGTGCATGATCTGCCACGTGATCAGTGCATGATCAGCTACGTGATCACTGTATGATCAACGACGGGATCAGTGCATATGCAGTCACATTATCAGTGTATGAACACCCACGTGATCAGTGCATGATAGCCAAGTGATCAATGCATGATAGGTACATGATCGGTGCATGCTCAGTTACATGATCAGTGCATTATCAGTTACAGTATCAGTGCATGGGCAGTCACGTGATCAGTTAATGATCAGCCACGTGATCAGTGCATGAAAGGAAACTGATCAGTGCATGATAAGCAACGTGATTAGTGCATGATCAGCAACGTGATCAGTGTATGATCAGACATGTGATCAGTGCATGATCAGCCACGTGATCAGTGTATGATCAGCCACGTGATGAGTGCATGATCCCCACCCTTATTAGTGCATGATCAGCCACGTGATCAATGTATGATCAGCCACGTGATAAGTGCATGCACAGCCACGTGATCAGTGTATGATCAGACACGTGATCAGTGCATGATCAGCCACGTAATCAGTGTGTGATCAGCCACGTGATCAGTGCATGACCAGCCACGTGATCAGTGCAAGCACAGTCAGGTGGTCAGGGTATGATCAGCGATGGGATCAGTGCATGTGCAGTCACGTTACCTGTGTATGATCAGCCACGTGATCAGTGCATGATCAGCCACGTGATGAGTACATGATCTGCAAAGTAATTAGTGCATGATCAGCCACGTGATCAGTGCATGTTCAGGCATGTGATCAGTGCATGATCAATCAGGTGATCAGTGTATGATCAGCCACGTGATCAGTGCATGATCAGCCACGTAATCAGTGTGTGATCAGCCACGTGATCAGTGCATGATCCACAACGTGATTAGTGCTTGATCAGCCACATGATCAGTGCATGACCAGCCACGTGATCAGTGCAAGCACAGTCAGGTGGTCAGTGTATGATCAGCTTCGTGATCAGTGCATGATCAGCCACTTGATCAGTTCATGATCAGGCACGCTAAGTGTGCATGATCAGTCACGTGATTAGTGTATGATAGCCAGGTTATCAGTGCATGACCAGCCAGGTGATCAGTGCATGATGAGCTACGTGATCAATGCATGATATCCACGTGATCAGTGCATGATCAGTCACGAGATCGGGGTATGTTCAACCACGTGATCAATGAATGATAGCCACCAGATCAGTGCATGATCAGCCACGTGATCAGTGCATGACCAGCCACGTGATCAGTGCAAGCACAGTCACGTGATCAGTGTATGATCAGCTTCGTGATCAGTGCATGATCAGCCACGTGATCAGTGCATGATCAGGCACGTGAAGAGTGCATGATCAGTCACGTGATCAGTGTATGATAGTCAGGTGATCAGTGCATGATCAGCCTAGTGATCAGTGCATGAACTGCCACGTGATCAGTGCATGATCAGGTACGTGATCACTGTATGATCAGCGACGTGATCAGTGCATGTGCAGTCAGGTTATCAGTGTATGATCAGCCACGTGATCAGTGCATGATAGCCAAGTGACCAATGCATGATAGGTACATGATCAGTGCATGCTCAGTTACATGATCAGTGCATGATCAGTTACAGGATCAGTGAATGGGAAGTCACGTGATCAGTTTATGATCAGCCACGTGATCAGTGCATGATAAGCAACGTGATTAGTGCATGATCAGCCACGTGATCAGAGTATGATCAGACATGTGATCAGTGCATGATCAGCCACGTGATCAGAGTATGATCAGCCACGTGATCAGTGTATGATCAACTTCGTGATCAGTGCATGATTAGTTACATGATCAATGTATGATTAGCCACGTGATCAGTGCATGATAGGCACGTGATCAGTGCATGATCAGTCACGTCATCATGGCATGCGAAGTCATGTGATCAGTGCATGACAGCTACGTAATCAGTGCATAAACAGTCACATGAACAACGCATGATCAGCCACGTGATCAGTGCATGATAGCCACGAAAACATTGCATGAACAGGTACGTGATCAGTTCATGCGCAGTCACGTGATCAGTGCATGATAGCCACGTGATCCGTGCATGATCTGTCACGTGATCAGTGCATGGGCAGTCACGAGATCAGTGTATGATCAGCCACGTGATCAGTGCATGATAGCCACCTGATCAGTTCATGGTAAGCAAAGTGATTAGTGCATGATTAGCTACATGATCAGCGCATGATCAGCCACTTGATCAGTGCATGATCAGCCATGTGATCACTATATGATCAGCGACGTGATCAGTGCATGTGCAGTCAGGTTATCAGTGCATGATCAGCCACGTGATCAGTGCATGATCTGGCACGTGATCAGTACATGATCAGCTACGTGATCACTATATGATCAGCGACGTGATCAGTGCATGTGCAGTCAGGTTATCAGTGTATGATCAGCCACGTGATCAGTGCATGATAGCCAAGTGATCAATGCATGATAGGTACATGATCGGTGCATGCTCAGTTACATGATCAGTGCATGATCAGTTACAGGATCAGTGAATGGGCAGTCACGTGATCAGTTTATGATCAGCCACGTGATCAGTGCATGATAGGAACCTGATCAGTGCATGATAAGCAACACGATTAGTTCATGATCAGCCACGTGATCAGCGTATGATCAGACACGTGATCAGTGCATGATCAGCCATGTGATCAGTGAAAGATCAGCCATGTGATGAGTGCATGATCCCTAAATTGATTAGTGCATTATCAGCCACGTGATCAATGTATGATCAGCCACGTGATTAGTGCATGATCAGCCAAGTGAGAAGTGCATGATCAGCCAAGTGAGAAGTGCATGCACAGTCCCGTGGTCAGTGTATGATCAGCTTCGTGATCAGAGTATGATCAGCCACGTGATCAGTGCATGATCAGCCACGTGATCAGAGTATGATCAGCCACGTGATCAATGTATGATCAGCCACGTGATTGTGCATGATCAGCAACGTTGATCAGTGCATGATCAGCCAAGTGAGAAGTGCATGCACAGTTCCGTGGTCAGTGTATGAAACAGCTTCGTGATCAGAGTATGATCAGCCACGTGGTCAGTGCATGATCAGCCACGTGATCAGTGCATGATCAGCAATGTGATCAGTGCATGATCAGCCAAGTGATCAGTGCATGACAGTCCCGAGATCAGTGTATGAACAGCTTCATGATCAGAGTATTATCAGCCACGTGATCAGTGCATGATCAGCCACGTGATCAGTGCATGATCAGCCACGTGATCAGTGCATGATCAGCCAAGTGATCAGTGCATGACAGTCCCCGAGGTCAGTGTATGGTCAGATTTTGATCAGTGTATGATCAGCCACGTGATCAGTGCATGTTCAGGCACGTGATCAGTGCATGATCCGTCATGTGATCAGTGTATGATCAGCCACGTGATCAGTGCATGATCAAGCCACGTATCAGTGTGTGATCAGCCACGTGATCCGTGCATGATCCACAAACGTGATTAGTGCATGATCAGCCACGTGATCAGTGTGTGATTCAGCCACGTAATCAGTGCATGATCCACAACGTGATTAGTGCATGATCAGCCACGTGATCAGTGAATGATCAACCACGTGATCAGTGCAAGATCGCCAAGTGATCAGTGCATGATTAGTTACGTGATCATGTATGATTAGCCACGTGATCAGCTGCATGATAGCCACCTGATCAGTGCATGATCAGTCACGTGTCATGGCATTCGCCGTCATGTGATCAGTGCATGAGCGCTACGCAATCAGTGCATAATCAGTAATTGATCAGTGCCATGCTTATAGATACCGTGACTCAGTGCATGATCAGCCACGTGCATCAGTGTATGAATCAGCCACCGTGATCAGTGTATGATCAGCCAAGTGATCAGTGTATGATCTCAAAATAGATTAGTGCATGATTCAGGCACGTGATTCAGTGTATGATCAGCCACGGTGATCAGTGCATGACAGCCACGTGAATCAGTGCCTGATCAGCACCGTGATCAGTGATGATCAGCCAGTGATCAGTGCATGCACAGTCCCGTGGTTCAGTGTATGATCAGCTTCTTTGATCAGTGTATGATCAGCCACTGAATCTAGTGCATGATCAGCACGTGATCAGATATGATCGCCACGTGATCAGTGTATGAGCAGCCACGTGATCAGTGCATGATGCGCAATATGATTAGTGCATGATAGCCACGTGATCAGTGCATGATAGACATGTGATCAGTGCAGGATAGCTACGTGATCAGTGCAAGATCAGCCACGGAATCAGTGCATGATAGCCACCTGACCAGTGCATGATAAGCAACAGGATTAGTGCATGATCTGCCACGTGATCAGTGCATGTCAGCTACGTGATCACTGTATGATCAACGACGGGATCAGTGCATATGCAGTCACATTATCAGTTGTATGAACACCCACGTGATCAGTGCATGATAGCCAAGTGATCAATGCATGATAGGTACATGATCGGTGCATGCTCAGTTACATGATCAGTGCATTATCAGTTACAGTATCAGTGCATGGGCAGTCACGTGATCAGTTAATGATCAGCCACGTGATCAGTGCATGAAAGGAAACTGATCAGTGCATGATAAGCCAACGTGATTAGTGCATGATCAGCAACGTGATCAGTGTATGATCAGACATGTGATCAGTGCATGATCAGCCACGTGATCAGTGTATGATCAGCCACGTGATGAGTGCATGATCCCCACCCTTATTAGTGCATGATCAGCCACGTGATCATGTATGATCAGCCACGTGATAAGTGCATGCACAGCCACGTGATCAGTGTATGATCAGACACGTGATCAGTGCATGATCAGCCACGTAATCAGTGTGTGATCAGCCACGTGATCAGTGCATGACCAGCCACGTGATCAGTGCAAGCACAGTCAGGTGGTCAGGGTATGATCAGCGATGGGACAGTGCATGTGCAGTCACGTTACCTGTGTATGATCAGCCACGTGATCAGTGCATGATCAGCCACGTGATGAGTACATGATCTGCAAAGTAATTAGTGCATGATCAGCCACGTGATCAGTGCATGTTCAGGCATGTGATCAGTGCATGATCAATCAGGTGATCAGTGTATGATCAGCCACGTGATCAGTGCATGATCAGCCACGTAATCAGTGTGTGATCAGCCAGTGATCAGTGCATGCACGTGACCAGCACATCAGTGC
>NW_020867795.1:0-71823 GCF_003369695.1 Bos indicus x Bos taurus
GACCTCTCTCCAAAAGCCTCAGAGTGCTTGGACTCCCTTTAGTCCACCCAGTGAGCTCCAAGAGACCCCGTCGAAACTCGAGAGCAGAGCGGGGTTCTTTGCTTCCACTCGAGATGAATGCCTGTCTCCCCGGGTGCGTCTGGAATGCAACCCCGAGATCCTGTCGCCCCTGGAGAGGAACATTGGCTTCTGGACACAAGCCTAGATGAGGTCTATTGGCCCTGCAGTTCACTCGAGAGCAATCCCAGCTTTCGTTCGCAAGTCTGAATGGAAGATTGGACTTCCCTGGGCCAACACAAGAGGCATCCTAAATTCCCCATCGTAACTCGAGAATCCCGCCGCAACTCGAGGAAAAACAACGTGGTTCCCCCGTCATCGCAAGATGAAACCCTTTCCCGCTACAGCATCAGGAGAAGTCCCACGTTAGAATTGGAGGTCCAAATGGTACTTGGCACCCTTGATGCGACCCACATAGTTCCCCGAAATCCCGGTCTCCCTCGAGAGAAACCCGAGGTTTCCAGCACCAACTTCTCTGAGCCCCTTCTACCCTCCTGATCACGACAGGAGGTCGAACTCCCCTGCTTTGTCTGGAAGGCGTTGCCGACCTTGCGGTCGCACCTCAGGATGAGCCGTCTCATGACGAAATTTGAGACTTGGCCTCGTGGGTGGTTCCACATTCTGAAGGACCCCGATTTCCTGGTCCCCTCTTGATAAGAACCCGATACCCGGACACCTCTTCGAACTCCACCCTGTGAATGAAGTCAACACTAAGGGGCAGTGACTCCCCGATGCATCTCCGGAAACACCCCCAGCTTCCAAATACAGCTCGACACGTGGCCTCTGACCCCGTGAACACCTCGAGACGCCAGCGGAGTTCCATGCCTCAACACCAACACCAGGCCGACTCTCCCATCCCAAGTCTGCCGGACCCTGCATTCAGAGTCTGAAATGATAGGGACCTTGAGATTCCTACCTCAACTGGAGATGAGGCTCCTCTTCCAATGCACCAAACCCAGTGGAGTCCCGAGAGGCCCCTCCCCCTCCAGTTTCCCTGACTTCTCAGAGTCACCCGAGAAGCCCCTGAGGTCACCTGCACAAGTCGAGGGAACCCAGGGTTTCCTGCCTCAACCCGAGAAAGACCTCAAGAGACCTTCTTCAACACGTATTGAGGCCAGATTCCCCTACCATGACTCGAGAGCAATGATGCGCTCCCCCTGGACACTAGCATGGAGACCCGACTTCCTGGCACCCCCCACGAGAGGCTCACTGAGCTCGCCCTTGTACCATCGATAGAAAACGCTACTGGGGCCAACGCTCAAGTAAAACCCTGAGACTCCCCAGTCATCGCGAGATGAGGGCCTTCGTCTCCTGCATGGCCTAGAGACCAATCTCGCGACCTCTCTCCAAACGCTCAGGAGGCTTGACTCCCTTTAGTCCACCAGTGAGCTCCAAGAGATACCCGTCGCGACTCGAGAGCAGAGCGGGGTTCTTTGCTTCCACTCGAGATGAATGCTGTCTCCCCGGGTGCGTCTGGAATGCAATCCGAGATCCCTGTCGCCCCTGGAGAGGAACATTGGCTTCTGGACACAAGCCTACATGAGGTCTATTGGCCCTGCAGTCACTCGAGAGCAATCCCCAGCTATCCCTCGAAACTCGAATGGAAGATTGGACTTCCTGGGCCAACACAAGAGGCATCCTGAATTCCCCGTCGTAACTCGAGAATCCCGCCGCAACTCGAGGAAAACCACGTGGTTCCCCCGTCATCGCAAGATGAAGCCCTCCCGGCGACGGCGTCTCAAGAGATGTCCCACGTGCCGTCTTGAAGTTCAAAACGGTACTTGACAGCCTTGATGCGACTCACAAAGTTCCCTACCTTACCCGTCTCCCTCCAGTGGAACACTGACGTTCTAGGCATGACGTCCTTTGATCCCGTTATCCCCTCCTTATCTCGACAGTAGTGTCGATTCCCTGCTTTGTCTGGAAGGGGTTCCTGACTTTCTGGTCCCACCTCAGGTTGAGGCGTGTGTCATGAAGAAATTTGACAGGTGGACTTGTGGGTGGTGCCACATTCCAAAGGACCCTGATTTCACGGTCCTCTCTTGAAAAGAACCCCATGCCCGGAAACCTCTTCGAATGCAACCCTGTGGATGAAGTCCCAACACGAAGGGGCACTGACACCCCCGTGCATCGTCTGGAAAAATGCGCAGGTTCCAAATACAGCTCGACACGTGGCCTATCACCCCATGAACACCTCGAGAGGCAAGCGGAATTCCATGCCTCAACCCAGGACGTGGCCTGACTCTCCTTTCCCAAGTCTGCAGGGACCCTGCGATCCGAGTCTGAAATGGAGAGGAACCCTCAGGTTCCTGCCTCAACTGGAGATGAGGCCCCTCTTCCTTTGCACCAAACCCAGTGGAGTCCCAAAAGGCCCCTCCTAACCCCACAGTATCCCTGACTTCTTAAAGGCAACCTGAAAAGCTCCCTGACGTCTCCAGCACAAGTCGAGGGACCCCAGGCTTTCCTGCCTCAACCCGAGAAAGACCTCTAGAGTCCTTCTTCAACACGTCTTGAGGCCCTATTCCCCTACCGTGACTCGAGAGCAATGACCCGCTCCTCCTCGCCCCTCGCATGGGAAACATGACTTCCCTGGCGCCACACGAGAGGCTCCCTGAGCTCGCTGTCGTACCTCGTGAGAAACCCCACACTGGCGCCGCAGCTGGAGAAAAACCACGAGACGACCCCGTCATCGCGAGATGAGGGCTGTCGTTTCCTGCATGGCTTGAAGAGCCATACCGAGTGTTCTCCACAAACTCCACAGGAGGCTTGACTCCCTTTAGGCAACTCAGGGGCTCCAAAAATAGGCGTCGCGACTCGAGAGGAGAGCGGAGTTCTTTGCTTCCACTCGAGATGAGGCCTGACTCCCCGGGTGAGTCTGGAAAACAACACCGAGATTCCTGTCCCACCTGGAGAGGAACATTGGCTTCTGGACACAAGCCTAGATGAGGTCTATTTGCGCTGAAGTCACTCGAGAGCAATCCCCATCTTTCCTTCGCGACTCGAATGGAAGACTGGACTTCCCTGGGCCAACACAAGAGGCAACCTGAATTCCCAGTCGTAACTCGAGAATCCCGCCGCAACTCGAGAAAAACCACGTGGTTCCCCCCGTCATCGCAAGATGAAACCCTTTCCCACTACAGAGTCTCAGGAGAAGTCCCACGTTACGAATTGGAGGTCGAAACGGTACTTGGCACCCTTGATGCGACCCACAAAGTTCCCCGACATCCCAGTCTCCCTCGAGAGGAACACCGAGGTTTTCCGGAACCACTTCCTCTGAGTCCATTATACCCTCCTGATCTGGACAGGAGGGTCGACTTCCCTGCTTTGTCTGTAAGGGGTTCCCGACCTTCCGGTCGCACCTTAGGATGAGGCCGATCTCACGACGACATTCCTGACGTGTCCTCGTGGGTGCTTCCACATTGCGAAGGACCCCGATTTCCTGGTCCCCTCTTGATAAGAACCCAATGCCCGGACTCCTCTACGAACTCCACCCTGTGAATGAAGTCAACACGAAGGGGCAGTGACTCGCCCGTGCATCGTCCGGAAGAACCCCCAGGTTCCAAATACAGCTCGACAAGTGGCCTCTCTCCCCGGGACACCTCGAGAGGCAAGCGGAGTTCCATGCCTCAACCCAAGACGAGGCCTGACTCTCCTGTCCCAAGTCTGCAGGGACCCTGCGATCGGAGTCTGAAATCAGAGGAACCCTGAGGTTCCTGCCTCAACTGGAGATGAGGCCCTCTTCCAATGCACCAAACCCAGTGGAGTCCCGAGAGGCCCCTCCCAACTCCAGGTTCCCTGACTTCTCAGAGCCACCATGAGAAGCCCTCTGAGGTCACCTGCACAAGTCGAGGGATCACAGGGTTTCCTGCCTCAACCCGAGAAAGACCTCGAGAGACCTTCTTCAACACGTCTCGAGGCCAGATTCCCCTACCATGACTCGAGAGCAATGACGCGCTCCCCCTCGCCACTCGCATGAGACCCGACTTCCCTGGCGCCCCACGAGAGGCTCACTGACCTCGCCGTCGTACCTCGTGAGAAACCGCACACTGGGGCCGCCGCTCGAGAACAACCCCGAGATTCCCCCGTCATCGAGAGATGAGGGCCTTCGTCTCCTGCATGGCCTAGCGACCAATCTCGCGACCTCTCTCCAAACGCCTCAGGAGGCTTGACTCCCTTGAGTCCACCCAGTGAGCTCCAAGAGATACCCGTCGCGACTCGAGAGCAGAGCGGGGTTCTTTGCTTCCACTCGAGATGAATGCCTGTCTCCCCGGGTGCGTCTGGAATGCAACCCCGAGATCCCTGTCGCCCCTGGAGAGGAACATTGGCTTCTGGACACAAGCCTAGATGAGGTCTATTGGCCCTGCAGTCACTCGAGAGCAATCCCCAGCTTTCCTTCGCAACTCGAATGGAAGATAGGACTTCCCTGGGCCAACATAAAAGGCATCCTGAATACCCCGAAGTAACTCGAGAATCCCGCCGCAACTCGAGAAAAACCACGTGGTTCCCCAGTCATCCCAAGATGAAGCCCTTTCCCGCTACAGCGTCTCAGGAAAAGTCCCACGTTAGGATTGGAGGTCGAAACGGTACTTGGCACCCTTGATGCGACCCACAAAGTTCCCCGGCATCCTGGTCTCCATCGAGAGGAACACCGAGGTTTCCGGCACCACTTCCTCTGAGCCCATTATACCCTCCGATCTGGAAAGGAGGGTCGACTCCCCTGCTTTGTCTGGAAGGGGTTCCCGACTTCCGGTCGCACCTCAGGATGAGGCCAGTCTCACGACGACATTCCAGACGTGGCCTCGTGGGTGGTTCCACATTCCGAAGGACCCCGATTTCCCGGTCCCCTCTTGATAAGAACCCGATGCCCGGACACTTCTTCGAACTCCACCCTGTGAATGAAGTCAACACGAAGGGGCAATGACTCGCCCGTGCATCGTCCGGAAAAACCCCCAGGTTCCAAATACAGCTCGACAAGTGGCCTCTCTCCCCGGGGACACCTCGAGAGGCAAGCGCAGTTCCATGCCTCAACCCAAGAAGAGGCCTGACTCTCCTGTCCCAAGTCTGCAGGGACCCTGCGATCCGAGTCTGAAATCAGAGCAACCCTGAGGTTCCTGCCTCAACTGGAGATGAGGCCCTCTTCCAGTGCACCAAATCAGTGGAGTCCCGGGATGCCCCTCCCACCTCCAGTTTCCCTGACTTCTCAGAGCCACCATGAGAAGCCCCCTGAGGTCACCTGCACAAGTCGAGGGAATCCAGGGTTTCCTGCCTCAACCCGAGAAAGACCTCGAGAGACCTTCTTCAACACGTCTCGAGGCCAGATTCCCCTACCATGACTCGAGAGCAATGACGCGCTCCCCCTCGCCACTCGCATGGAGACCCGACTTCCCTGGCGCCCCTCGAGAGGCTCACAGACCTTGACGTCGTACCTGGTGAGTAAACCGCACACTGGGGCCGCTGCTCGAGAACAACCCCGAGACTCCCCCGTCATCGCGAGATGAGGGCCTTCGTCTCCTGCATGGCCTAGAGACCAAGCTCGCGACCTCTCTCCAAACGCCTCAGGAGGCTTGACTCCCTTGAGTCCACCCAGTGAGCTCCAAGAGATACCCGTCGCGACTCGAGAGCAGAGCGGGGTTCTTTGCTTCCACTCGAGATGAATGCCTATCTCCCCGGGTGCGTCTAGAATGCAACCCCGAGATCCCTGTCGCCCCTGGAGAGGAACATTGGCTTCTGGACACAAGCCTAGATGAGGTCTATTGGCCCTGCAGTCACTCGAGAGCAATCCCCAGCTTTCCTTGGCAAATGGAATGGAAGATAGGACTTCCCTGGGCCAACACAAGAGGTATTCTGGATTCCCAGTCGTAACTCGAGAATCCTGCCGCAACTCGAGAAAAACCACGTGGTTCCCCAGTCATCCCAAGATGAAGCCCTTTCCCGATACAGCATCTCAGGAAAAGTCCCACGTTAGGAATTGGAGGTCGAAACGGTACTTGGCACACTTGATGCGACCCACAAAGTTCCCCGGCATCCCGGTCTCCCTCGAGAGGAACACCGAGGTTTTCCGGCACCACTTCCTCTGAGCCCATTATACCCTCCTGATCTGGAAAGGAGGGTCGACTCCCCTGCTTTGTCTGGAAGGGGTTCCCGACCTTCCGGTGGCACCTCAGGATGAGGCCGGTCTCACGATGACATTCCAGACGTGGCCTCGTGGGTGGTTCCACATTCCGAAGGACCCCGATTTCCCTGGTCCCCTCTTGATAAGAACCCGATGCCCGGACACGTCTTCGAACTCCACCCTGTGAACGAAGGCAACACGAAGGGGCAGTGACTCGCCCGTGCATCGTCCGGAAAAACCCCCAGGTTCCATATACAGATCGACAAGTGGGCTCTCTCCCTGGGGACACCTCGAGAGGCCAGCGGAGTTCCATGCCTCAACCCAAGACGAGGCCTGACTCTCCTGTCCCAGTCTGCAGGGACCCTGCAGATAGGAGTCTGAAATCAGAGGAACCCTGAGGTTCCTGCCTCAACTGAAGATGAGTCCCTCTTCCAATGCACCAAACCCAGTGGAGTCCCGAGAGACCCCTCCCATCTCGTTTCCCTGACTTCTCAGAGCCAGCATAAGAAGCCCCCTAGGTCACCTGCACAAGTCCAGGGAACCCAGGGTTTCCTGGCTCAACCCGAGAAAGACCTCGAGAGACCTTCTTCAACACGTCTCGAGGCCAGATTCCCCTACCATGACTCGAGAGCAATGACGCGCTCCCCCTCGCCACTCGCATGGAGACCGGACTTCCCTGGCGCCCCAGGAGAGGCTCACTGACCTCGCCGTCGTACCTCGTGAGAAACCGCACACTGGGGCCGCAGCTCGAGAACAACCCCAAGACTCCCCCGTCGTCACAAATGAGGGCCTTTGTCTCCTGTATGGCCTAGAGACCAAGCTCGCGACCTCTCTCCAAAAGCCTCAGGAGGCTTGACTCCCTTTAGTCCACCCAGTGAGCTCCAAGAGACACCCGTCGAAACTCGAGAGCAGAGCGGGGTTCTTTGCTTCCACTCGAGATGAATGCCTGTCTCCCCGGGTGCGTCTGGAATGCAACCCCGAGATCCCTGTCGCCCCTGGAGAGGAACATTGGCTTCTGGACACAAGCCTAGATGAGGTCTATTGGCCCTGCAGTCACTCGAGAGCAATCCCCAGCTTTCGTTCGCAAGTCGAATGGAAGATTGGACTTCCCTGGGCCAACACAAGAGGCATCCTAAATTCCCCATCGTAACTCGAGAATCCCGCCGCAACTCGAGAAAAACAACGTGGTTCCCCCGTCATCGCAAGATGAAACCCTTTCCCGCTACAGCATCAGGAGAAGTCCCACGTTAAGAATTGGAGGTCCAAATGGTACTTGGCACCCTTGATGCGACCCACATAGTTCCCCGACATACCGGTCTCCCTCGAGAGGAACACCGAGGTTTTCCAGCACCACTTCCTCTGAGCCCCTTCTACCCTCCTGATCACGACAGGAAGGTCGACTCCCCTGCTTTGTCTGGAAGGCGTTGCCGACCTTGCGGTCGCACCTCAGGATGAGGCCGTTCTCATGACGAAATTTGAGACTTGGCCTCGTGGGTGGTTCCACATTCTGAAGGACCCCGATTTCCTGGTCCCCTCTTGATAAGAACCCGATACCCGGACACCTCTTCGAACTCCACCCTGTGAATGAAGTCAACACTAAGGGGCAGTGACTCCCCGATGCATCGTCCGGAAACACCCCCAGCTTCCAAATACAGCTCGACACGTGGCCTCTGACCCCGTGAACACCTCGAGACGCCAGCGGAGTTCCATGCCTCAACCCAACACCAGGCCTGACTCTCCCATCCCAAGTCTGCCGGGACCCTGCATTCAGAGTCTGAAATGGATAGGGACCTTGAGATTCCTACCTCAACTGGAGATGAGGCTCTCTTCCAATGCACCAAACCCAGTGGAGTCCCGAGAGGCCCCTCCCACCTCCAGTTTCCCTGACTTCTCAGAGTCACCCTGAGAAGCCCCCTGAGGTCACCTGCACAAGTCGAGGGAACCCAGGGTTTCCTGCCTCAACCCGAGAAAGACCTCAAGAGACCTTCTTCAACACGTATTGAGGCCAGATTCCCCTACCATGACTCGAGAGCAATGATGCGCTCCCCCTGGCCACTAGCATGGAGACCCGACTTCCCTGGCACCCCACGAGAGGCTCACTGAGCTCGCCCTTGTACCTCGATAGAAAACGCTACTGGGGCCAACGCTCAAGTAAAACCCTGAGACTCCCCCGTCATCGCGAGATGAGGGCCTTCGTCTCCTGCATGGCCTAGAGACCAATCTCGCGACCTCTCTCCAAACGCTCAGGAGGCTTGACTCCCTTTAGTCCACCCAGTGAGCTCCAAGAGATACCCGTCGCGACTCGAGAGCAGAGCGGGGTTCTTTGCTTCCACTCGAGATGAATGCCTGTCTCCCCGGGTGCGTCTGGAATGCAATCCGAGATCCCTGTCGCCCCTGGAGAGGAACATTGGCTTCTGGACACAAGCCTACATGAGGTCTATTGGCCCTGCAGTCACTCGAGAGCAATCCCCAGCTATCCCTCGAAACTCGAATGGAAGATTGGACTTCCTGGGCCAACACAAGAGGCATCCTGAATTCCCCGTCGTAACTCGAGAATCCCGCCGCAACTCGAGGAAAACCACGTGGTTCCCCCGTCATCGCAAGATGAAGCCCTCCCGGCGACGGCGTCTCAAGAGATGTCCCACGTGCCGTCTTGAAGTTCAAAACGGTACTTGACAGCCTTGATGCGACTCACAAAGTTCCCTACCTTACCCGTCTCCCTCCAGTGGAACACTGACGTTCTAGGCATGACGTCCTTTGATCCCGTTATCCCCTCCTTATCTCGACAGTAGTGTCGATTCCCCTGCTTTGTCTGGAAGGGGTTCCTGACTTTCTGGTCCCACCTCAGGTTGAGGCGTGTGTCATGAAGAAATTTGACAGGTGGACTTGTGGGTGGTGCCACATTCCAAAGGACCCTGATTTCACGGTCCTCTCTTGAAAAGAACCCCATGCCCGGAAACCTCTTCGAATGCAACCCTGTGGATGAAGTCCCAACACGAAGGGGCACTGACACCCCCGTGCATCGTCTGGAAAAATGCGCAGGTTCCAAATACAGCTCGACACGTGGCCTATCACCCCATGAACACCTCGAGAGGCAAGCGGAATTCCATGCCTCAACCCAGGACGTGGCCTGACTCTCCTTTCCCAAGTCTGCAGGGACCCTGCGATCCGAGTCTGAAATGGAGAGGAACCCTCAGGTTCCTGCCTCAACTGGAGATGAGGCCCTCTTCCTTTGCACCAAACCCAGTGGAGTCCCAAAAGGCCCCTCCTAACCCCACAGTATCCCTGACTTCTTAAAGGCAACCTGAAAAGCTCCCTGACGTCTCCAGCACAAGTCGAGGGACCCCAGGCTTTCCTGCCTCAACCCGAGAAAGACCTCTAGAGTCCTTCTTCAACACGTCTTGAGGCCCTATTCCCCTACCGTGACTCGAGAGCAATGACCCGCTCCTCCTCGCCCCTCGCATGGGAAACATGACTTCCCTGGCGCCACACGAGAGGCTCCCTGAGCTCGCTGTCGTACCTCGTGAGAAACCCCACACTGGCGCCGCAGCTGGAGAAAAACCACGAGACGACCCCGTCATCGCGAGATGAGGGCTGTCGTTTCCTGCATGGCTTGAAGAGCCATACCGAGTGTTCTCCACAAACTCCACAGGAGGCTTGACTCCCTTTAGGCAACTCAGGGGCTCCAAAAAATAGGCGTCGCGACTCGAGAGGAGAGCGGAGTTCTTTGCTTCCACTCGAGATGAGGCCTGACTCCCCGGGTGAGTCTGGAAAACAACACCGAGATTCCTGTCCCACCTGGAGAGGAACATTGGCTTCTGGACACAAGCCTAGATGAGGTCTATTTGCGCTGAAGTCACTCGAGAGCAATCCCCATCTTTCCTTCGCGACTCGAATGGAAGACTGGACTTCCCTGGGCCAACACAAGAGGCAACCTGAATTCCCAGTCGTAACTCGAGAATCCCGCCGCAACTCGAGAAAAACCACGTGGTTCCCCCGTCATCGCAAGATGAAACCCTTTCCCACTACAGAGTCTCAGGAGAAGTCCCACGTTACGAATTGGAGGTCGAAACGGTACTTGGCACCCTTGATGCGACCCACAAAGTTCCCCGACATCCCAGTCTCCCTCGAGAGGAACACCGAGGTTTTCCGGAACCACTTCCTCTGAGTCCATTATACCCTCCTGATCTGGACAGGAGGGTCGACTTCCCTGCTTTGTCTGTAAGGGGTTCCCGACCTTCCGGTCGCACCTTAGGATGAGGCCGATCTCACGACGACATTCCTGACGTGTCCTCGTGGGTGCTTCCACATTGCGAAGGACCCCGATTTCCTGGTCCCCTCTTGATAAGAACCCAATGCCCGGACTCCTCTACGAACTCCACCCTGTGAATGAAGTCAACACGAAGGGGCAGTGACTCGCCCGTGCATCGTCCGGAAGAACCCCCAGGTTCCAAATACAGCTCGACAAGTGGCCTCTCTCCCCCGGGACACCTCGAGAGGCAAGCGGAGTTCCATGCCTCAACCCAAGACGAGGCCTGACTCTCCTGTCCCAAGTCTGCAGGGACCCTGCGATCGGAGTCTGAAATCAGAGGAACCCTGAGGTTCCTGCCTCAACTGGAGATGAGGCCCTCTTCCAATGCACCAAACCCAGTGGAGACTCGAGAGTCCCTTCCCAACTCCAGGTTCCCTGACTTCTCAGAGCCACCATGAGAAGCCCTCTGAGGTCACCTGCACAAGTCGAGGGATCACAGGGTTTCCTGCCTCAACCCGAGAAAGACCTCGAGAGACCTTCTTCAACACGTCTCGAGGCCAGATTCCCCTACCATGACTCGAGAGCAATGACGCGCTCCCCCTCGCCACTCGCATCAGATCCGACTTCCCTGGCGCCCCACGAGAGGCTCACTGACCTCGACGTCGTACCTCGTGAGTAACCGCACACTGGGGCCGCCGCTCGAGAACAACCCCAAGACTCCCCCGTCATCGCGAGATGAGGGCCTTCGTCTCCTGCATGGCCTAGAGACCAATCTCCCGACCTCTCTCCAAACGCCTCAGGAGGCTTGACTCCCTTTAGTCCACTCAGTGAGCTCCAAGAGATACCCGTCGCGACTCGAGAGCAGAGCGGGGTTCTTTCCTTCCACTCGAGATGAATGCCTGTCTCCCCGGGTGCGTCTGGAATGCAACCCCGAGATCCCTGTCGCCCCTGGAGAGGAACATTGGCTTCTGGACACAAGCCTAGATGAGGTCTATTGGCCCTGCAGTCACTCGAGAGCAATCCCCAGCTTTCCTTAGCAACTCGAATGGAAGATAGGACTTCCCTGGGCCAACATAAAAGGCATCCTGAATACCCCGAAGTAACTCGAGAATCCCGCCGCAACTCGAGAAAAACCACGTGGTTCCCCAGTCATCCCAAGATGAAGCCCTTTCCCGCTACAGCGTCTCAGGAAAAGTCCCACGTTAGGATTGGAGGTCGAAACGGTACTTGGCACCCTTGATGCGACCCACAAAGTTCCCCGGCATCCTGGTCTCCATCGAGAGGAACACCGAGGTTTCCGGCACCACTTCCTCTGAGCCCATTATACCCTCCCGATCTGGAAAGGAGGGTCGACTCCCCTGCTTTGTCTGGAAGGGGTTCCCGACTTCCGGTCGCACCTCAGGATGAGGCCAGTCTCACGACGACATTCCAGACGTGGCCTCGTGGGTGGTTCCACATTCCGAAGGACCCCGATTTCCCGGTCCCCTCTTGATAAGAACCCGATGCCCGGACACTTCTTCGAACTCCACCCTGTGAATGAAGTCAACACGAAGGGGCAATGACTCGCCCGTGCATCGTCCGGAAAAACCCCCAGGTTCCAAATACAGCTCGACAAGTGGCCTCTCTCCCCGGGGACACCTCGAGAGGCAAGCGCAGTTCCATGCCTCAACCCAAGAAGAGGCCTGACTCTCCTGTCCCAAGTCTGCAGGGACCCTGCGATCCGAGTCTGAAATCAGAGCAACCCTGAGGTTCCTGCCTCAACTGGAGATGAGGCCCTCTTCCAGTGCACCAAATCAGTGGAGTCCCGGGATGCCCCTCCCACCTCCAGTTTCCCTGACTTCTCAGAGCCACCATGAGAAGCCCCCTGAGGTCACCTGCACAAGTCGAGGGAATCCAGGGTTTCCTGCCTCAACCCGAGAAAGACCTCGAGAGACCTTCTTCAACACGTCTCGAGGCCAGATTCCCCTACCATGACTCGAGAGCAATGACGCGCTCCCCCTCGCCACTCGCATGGAGACCCGACTTCCCTGGCGCCCCTCGAGAGGCTCACAGACCTTGACGTCGTACCTGGTGAGTAACCGCACACTGGGGCCGCTGCTCGAGAACAACCCCGAGACTCCCCCGTCATCGCGAGATGAGGGCCTTCGTCTCCTGCATGGCCTAGAGACCAAGCTCGCGACCTCTCTCCAAACGCCTCAGGAGGCTTGACTCCCTTGAGTCCACCCAGTGAGCTCCAAGAGATACCCGTCGCGACTCGAGAGCAGAGCGGGGTTCTTTGCTTCCACTCGAGATGAATGCCTATCTCCCCGGGTGCGTCTAGAATGCAACCCCGAGATCCCTGTCGCCCCTGGAGAGGAACATTGGCTTCTGGACACAAGCCTAGATGAGGTCTATTGGCCCTGCAGTCACTCGAGAGCAATCCCCAGCTTTCCTTGGCAAATGGAATGGAAGATAGGACTTCCCTGGGCCAACACAAGAGGTATTCTGGATTCCCAGTCGTAACTCGAGAATCCTGCCGCAACTCGAGAAAAACCACGTGGTTCCCCAGTCATCCCAAGATGAAGCCCTTTCCCGATACAGCATCTCAGGAAAAGTCCCACGTTAGGAATTGGAGGTCGAAACGGTACTTGGCACACTTGATGCGACCCACAAAGTTCCCCGGCATCCCGGTCTCCCTCGAGAGGAACACCGAGGTTTTCCGGCACCACTTCCTCTGAGCCCATTATACCCTCCTGATCTGGAAAGGAGGGTCGACTCCCCTGCTTTGTCTGGAAGGGGTTCCCGACCTTCCGGTGGCACCTCAGGATGAGGCCGGTCTCACGATGACATTCCAGACGTGGCCTCGTGGGTGGTTCCACATTCCGAAGGACCCCGATTTCCCGGTGCACTCTTGATAAGAATCCGATGCCCGGACACGTCTTCGAACTCCACCCTGTGAACGAAGGCAACACGAAGGGGCAGTGACTCGCCCGTGCATCGTCCGGAAAAACCCCCAGGTTCCATATACAGATCGACAAGTGGGCTCTCTCCCTGGGGACACCTCGAGAGGCCAGCGGAGTTCCATGCCTCAACCCAAGACGAGGCCTGACTCTCCTGTCCCAGTCTGCAGGGACCCTGCAGATAGGAGTCTGAAATCAGAGGAACCCTGAGGTTCCTGCCTCAACTGAAGATGAGTCCCTCTTCCAATGCACCAAACCCAGTGGAGTCCCGAGAGACCCCTCCCATCTCGTTTCCCTGACTTCTCAGAGCCAGCATAAGAAGCCCCCTAGGTCACCTGCACAAGTCCAGGGAACCCAGGGTTTCCTGGCTCAACCCGAGAAAGACCTCGAGAGACCTTCTTCAACACGTCTCGAGGCCAGATTCCCCTACCATGACTCGAGAGCAATGACGCGCTCCCCCTCGCCACTCGCATGGAGACCGGACTTCCCTGGCGCCCCAGGAGAGGCTCACTGACCTCGCCGTCGTACCTCGTGAGAAACCGCACACTGGGGCCGCAGCTCGAGAACAACCCCAAGACTCCCCCGTCGTCACAAATGAGGGCCTTTGTCTCCTGTATGGCCTAGAGACCAAGCTCGCGACCTCTCTCCAAAAGCCTCAGGAGGCTTGACTCCCTTTAGTCCACCCAGTGAGCTCCAAGAGACACCCGTCGAAACTCGAGAGCAGAGCGGGGTTCTTTGCTTCCACTCGAGATGAATGCCTGTCTCCCCGGGTGCGTCTGGAATGCAACCCCGAGATCCCTGTCGCCCCTGGAGAGGAACATTGGCTTCTGGACACAAGCCTAGATGAGGTCTATTGGCCCTGCAGTCACTCGAGAGCAATCCCCAGCTTTCGTTCGCAAGTCGAATGGAAGATTGGACTTCCCTGGGCCAACACAAGAGGCATCCTAAATTCCCCATCGTAACTCGAGAATCCCGCCGCAACTCGAGAAAAACAACGTGGTTCCCCCGTCATCGCAAGATGAAACCCTTTCCCGCTACAGCATCAGGAGAAGTCCCACGTTAAGAATTGGAGGTCCAAATGGTACTTGGCACCCTTGATGCGACCCACATAGTTCCCCGACATACCGGTCTCCCTCGAGAGGAACACCGAGGTTTTCCAGCACCACTTCCTCTGAGCCCCTTCTACCCTCCTGATCACGACAGGAAGGTCGACTCCCCTGCTTTGTCTGGAAGGCGTTGCCGACCTTGCGGTCGCACCTCAGGATGAGGCCGTTCTCATGACGAAATTTGAGACTTGGCCTCGTGGGTGGTTCCACATTCTGAAGGACCCCGATTTCCTGGTCCCCTCTTGATAAGAACCCGATACCCGGACACCTCTTCGAACTCCACCCTGTGAATGAAGTCAACACTAAGGGGCAGTGACTCCCCGATGCATCGTCCGGAAACACCCCCAGCTTCCAAATACAGCTCGACACGTGGCCTCTGACCCCGTGAACACCTCGAGACGCCAGCGGAGTTCCATGCCTCAACCCAACACCAGGCCTGACTCTCCCATCCCAAGTCTGCCGGGACCCTGCATTCAGAGTCTGAAATGGATAGGGACCTTGAGATTCCTACCTCAACTGGAGATGAGGCTCTCTTCCAATGCACCAAACCCAGTGGAGTCCCGAGAGGCCCCTCCCACCTCCAGTTTCCCTGACTTCTCAGAGTCACCCTGAGAAGCCCCCTGAGGTCACCTGCACAAGTCGAGGGAACCCAGGGTTTCCTGCCTCAACCCGAGAAAGACCTCAAGAGACCTTCTTCAACACGTATTGAGGCCAGATTCCCCTACCATGACTCGAGAGCAATGATGCGCTCCCCCTGGCCACTAGCATGGAGACCCGACTTCCCTGGCACCCCACGAGAGGCTCACTGAGCTCGCCCTTGTACCTCGATAGAAAACGCTACTGGGGCCAACGCTCAAGTAAAACCCTGAGACTCCCCCGTCATCGCGAGATGAGGGCCTTCGTCTCCTGCATGGCCTAGAGACCAATCTCGCGACCTCTCTCCAAACGCTCAGGAGGCTTGACTCCCTTTAGTCCACCCAGTGAGCTCCAAGAGATACCCGTCGCGACTCGAGAGCAGAGCGGGGTTCTTTGCTTCCACTCGAGATGAATGCCTGTCTCCCCGGGTGCGTCTGGAATGCAATCCGAGATCCCTGTCGCCCCTGGAGAGGAACATTGGCTTCTGGACACAAGCCTACATGAGGTCTATTGGCCCTGCAGTCACTCGAGAGCAATCCCCAGCTATCCCTCGAAACTCGAATGGAAGATTGGACTTCCTGGGCCAACACAAGAGGCATCCTGAATTCCCCGTCGTAACTCGAGAATCCCGCCGCAACTCGAGGAAAACCACGTGGTTCCCCCGTCATCGCAAGATGAAGCCCTCCCGGCGACGGCGTCTCAAGAGATGTCCCACGTGCCGTCTTGAAGTTCAAAACGGTACTTGACAGCCTTGATGCGACTCACAAAGTTCCCTACCTTACCCGTCTCCCTCCAGTGGAACACTGACGTTCTAGGCATGACGTCCTTTGATCCCGTTATCCCCTCCTTATCTCGACAGTAGTGTCGATTCCCCTGCTTTGTCTGGAAGGGGTTCCTGACTTTCTGGTCCCACCTCAGGTTGAGGCGTGTGTCATGAAGAAATTTGACAGGTGGACTTGTGGGTGGTGCCACATTCCAAAGGACCCTGATTTCACGGTCCTCTCTTGAAAAGAACCCCATGCCCGGAAACCTCTTCGAATGCAACCCTGTGGATGAAGTCCCAACACGAAGGGGCACTGACACCCCCGTGCATCGTCTGGAAAAATGCGCAGGTTCCAAATACAGCTCGACACGTGGCCTATCACCCCATGAACACCTCGAGAGGCAAGCGGAATTCCATGCCTCAACCCAGGACGTGGCCTGACTCTCCTTTCCCAAGTCTGCAGGGACCCTGCGATCCGAGTCTGAAATGGAGAGGAACCCTCAGGTTCCTGCCTCAACTGGAGATGAGGCCCTCTTCCTTTGCACCAAACCCAGTGGAGTCCCAAAAGGCCCCTCCTAACCCCACAGTATCCCTGACTTCTTAAAGGCAACCTGAAAAGCTCCCTGACGTCTCCAGCACAAGTCGAGGGACCCCAGGCTTTCCTGCCTCAACCCGAGAAAGACCTCTAGAGTCCTTCTTCAACACGTCTTGAGGCCCTATTCCCCTACCGTGACTCGAGAGCAATGACCCGCTCCTCCTCGCCCCTCGCATGGGAAACATGACTTCCCTGGCGCCACACGAGAGGCTCCCTGAGCTCGCTGTCGTACCTCGTGAGAAACCCCACACTGGCGCCGCAGCTGGAGAAAAACCACGAGACGACCCCGTCATCGCGAGATGAGGGCTGTCGTTTCCTGCATGGCTTGAAGAGCCATACCGAGTGTTCTCCACAAACTCCACAGGAGGCTTGACTCCCTTTAGGCAACTCAGGGGCTCCAAAAAATAGGCGTCGCGACTCGAGAGGAGAGCGGAGTTCTTTGCTTCCACTCGAGATGAGGCCTGACTCCCCGGGTGAGTCTGGAAAACAACACCGAGATTCCTGTCCCACCTGGAGAGGAACATTGGCTTCTGGACACAAGCCTAGATGAGGTCTATTTGCGCTGAAGTCACTCGAGAGCAATCCCCATCTTTCCTTCGCGACTCGAATGGAAGACTGGACTTCCCTGGGCCAACACAAGAGGCAACCTGAATTCCCAGTCGTAACTCGAGAATCCCGCCGCAACTCGAGAAAAACCACGTGGTTCCCCCGTCATCGCAAGATGAAACCCTTTCCCACTACAGAGTCTCAGGAGAAGTCCCACGTTACGAATTGGAGGTCGAAACGGTACTTGGCACCCTTGATGCGACCCACAAAGTTCCCCGACATCCCAGTCTCCCTCGAGAGGAACACCGAGGTTTTCCGGAACCACTTCCTCTGAGTCCATTATACCCTCCTGATCTGGACAGGAGGGTCGACTTCCCTGCTTTGTCTGTAAGGGGTTCCCGACCTTCCGGTCGCACCTTAGGATGAGGCCGATCTCACGACGACATTCCTGACGTGTCCTCGTGGGTGCTTCCACATTGCGAAGGACCCCGATTTCCTGGTCCCCTCTTGATAAGAACCCAATGCCCGGACTCCTCTACGAACTCCACCCTGTGAATGAAGTCAACACGAAGGGGCAGTGACTCGCCCGTGCATCGTCCGGAAGAACCCCCAGGTTCCAAATACAGCTCGACAAGTGGCCTCTCTCCCCCGGGACACCTCGAGAGGCAAGCGGAGTTCCATGCCTCAACCCAAGACGAGGCCTGACTCTCCTGTCCCAAGTCTGCAGGGACCCTGCGATCGGAGTCTGAAATCAGAGGAACCCTGAGGTTCCTGCCTCAACTGGAGATGAGGCCCTCTTCCAATGCACCAAACCCAGTGGAGACTCGAGAGTCCCTTCCCAACTCCAGGTTCCCTGACTTCTCAGAGCCACCATGAGAAGCCCTCTGAGGTCACCTGCACAAGTCGAGGGATCACAGGGTTTCCTGCCTCAACCCGAGAAAGACCTCGAGAGACCTTCTTCAACACGTCTCGAGGCCAGATTCCCCTACCATGACTCGAGAGCAATGACGCGCTCCCCCTCGCCACTCGCATCAGATCCGACTTCCCTGGCGCCCCACGAGAGGCTCACTGACCTCGACGTCGTACCTCGTGAGTAACCGCACACTGGGGCCGCCGCTCGAGAACAACCCCAAGACTCCCCCGTCATCGCGAGATGAGGGCCTTCGTCTCCTGCATGGCCTAGAGACCAATCTCCCGACCTCTCTCCAAACGCCTCAGGAGGCTTGACTCCCTTTAGTCCACTCAGTGAGCTCCAAGAGATACCCGTCGCGACTCGAGAGCAGAGCGGGGTTCTTTCCTTCCACTCGAGATGAATGCCTGTCTCCCCGGGTGCGTCTGGAATGCAACCCCGAGATCCCTGTCGCCCCTGGAGAGGAACATTGGCTTCTGGACACAAGCCTAGATGAGGTCTATTGGCCCTGCAGTCACTCGAGAGCAATCCCCAGCTTTCCTTAGCAACTCGAATGGAAGATAGGACTTCCCTGGGCCAACATAAAAGGCATCCTGAATACCCCGAAGTAACTCGAGAATCCCGCCGCAACTCGAGAAAAACCACGTGGTTCCCCAGTCATCCCAAGATGAAGCCCTTTCCCGCTACAGCGTCTCAGGAAAAGTCCCACGTTAGGATTGGAGGTCGAAACGGTACTTGGCACCCTTGATGCGACCCACAAAGTTCCCCGGCATCCTGGTCTCCATCGAGAGGAACACCGAGGTTTCCGGCACCACTTCCTCTGAGCCCATTATACCCTCCCGATCTGGAAAGGAGGGTCGACTCCCCTGCTTTGTCTGGAAGGGGTTCCCGACTTCCGGTCGCACCTCAGGATGAGGCCAGTCTCACGACGACATTCCAGACGTGGCCTCGTGGGTGGTTCCACATTCCGAAGGACCCCGATTTCCCGGTCCCCTCTTGATAAGAACCCGATGCCCGGACACTTCTTCGAACTCCACCCTGTGAATGAAGTCAACACGAAGGGGCAATGACTCGCCCGTGCATCGTCCGGAAAAACCCCCAGGTTCCAAATACAGCTCGACAAGTGGCCTCTCTCCCCGGGGACACCTCGAGAGGCAAGCGCAGTTCCATGCCTCAACCCAAGAAGAGGCCTGACTCTCCTGTCCCAAGTCTGCAGGGACCCTGCGATCCGAGTCTGAAATCAGAGCAACCCTGAGGTTCCTGCCTCAACTGGAGATGAGGCCCTCTTCCAGTGCACCAAATCAGTGGAGTCCCGGGATGCCCCTCCCACCTCCAGTTTCCCTGACTTCTCAGAGCCACCATGAGAAGCCCCCTGAGGTCACCTGCACAAGTCGAGGGAATCCAGGGTTTCCTGCCTCAACCCGAGAAAGACCTCGAGAGACCTTCTTCAACACGTCTCGAGGCCAGATTCCCCTACCATGACTCGAGAGCAATGACGCGCTCCCCCTCGCCACTCGCATGGAGACCCGACTTCCCTGGCGCCCCTCGAGAGGCTCACAGACCTTGACGTCGTACCTGGTGAGTAACCGCACACTGGGGCCGCTGCTCGAGAACAACCCCGAGACTCCCCCGTCATCGCGAGATGAGGGCCTTCGTCTCCTGCATGGCCTAGAGACCAAGCTCGCGACCTCTCTCCAAACGCCTCAGGAGGCTTGACTCCCTTGAGTCCACCCAGTGAGCTCCAAGAGATACCCGTCGCGACTCGAGAGCAGAGCGGGGTTCTTTGCTTCCACTCGAGATGAATGCCTATCTCCCCGGGTGCGTCTAGAATGCAACCCCGAGATCCCTGTCGCCCCTGGAGAGGAACATTGGCTTCTGGACACAAGCCTAGATGAGGTCTATTGGCCCTGCAGTCACTCGAGAGCAATCCCCAGCTTTCCTTGGCAAATGGAATGGAAGATAGGACTTCCCTGGGCCAACACAAGAGGTATTCTGGATTCCCAGTCGTAACTCGAGAATCCTGCCGCAACTCGAGAAAAACCACGTGGTTCCCCAGTCATCCCAAGATGAAGCCCTTTCCCGATACAGCATCTCAGGAAAAGTCCCACGTTAGGAATTGGAGGTCGAAACGGTACTTGGCACACTTGATGCGACCCACAAAGTTCCCCGGCATCCCGGTCTCCCTCGAGAGGAACACCGAGGTTTTCCGGCACCACTTCCTCTGAGCCCATTATACCCTCCTGATCTGGAAAGGAGGGTCGACTCCCCTGCTTTGTCTGGAAGGGGTTCCCGACCTTCCGGTGGCACCTCAGGATGAGGCCGGTCTCACGATGACATTCCAGACGTGGCCTCGTGGGTGGTTCCACATTCCGAAGGACCCCGATTTCCCGGTGCACTCTTGATAAGAATCCGATGCCCGGACACGTCTTCGAACTCCACCCTGTGAACGAAGGCAACACGAAGGGGCAGTGACTCGCCCGTGCATCGTCCGGAAAAACCCCCAGGTTCCATATACAGATCGACAAGTGGGCTCTCTCCCTGGGGACACCTCGAGAGGCCAGCGGAGTTCCATGCCTCAACCCAAGACGAGGCCTGACTCTCCTGTCCCAGTCTGCAGGGACCCTGCAGATAGGAGTCTGAAATCAGAGGAACCCTGAGGTTCCTGCCTCAACTGAAGATGAGTCCCTCTTCCAATGCACCAAACCCAGTGGAGTCCCGAGAGACCCCTCCCATCTCGTTTCCCTGACTTCTCAGAGCCAGCATAAGAAGCCCCCTAGGTCACCTGCACAAGTCCAGGGAACCCAGGGTTTCCTGGCTCAACCCGAGAAAGACCTCGAGAGACCTTCTTCAACACGTCTCGAGGCCAGATTCCCCTACCATGACTCGAGAGCAATGACGCGCTCCCCCTCGCCACTCGCATGGAGACCGGACTTCCCTGGCGCCCCAGGAGAGGCTCACTGACCTCGCCGTCGTACCTCGTGAGAAACCGCACACTGGGGCCGCAGCTCGAGAACAACCCCAAGACTCCCCCGTCGTCACAAATGAGGGCCTTTGTCTCCTGTATGGCCTAGAGACCAATCTCGCGACCTCTCTCCAAAAGCCTCAGGAGGCTTGACTCCCTTTAGTCCACCCAGTGAGCTCCAAGAGACACCCGTCGAAACTCGAGAGCAGAGCGGGGTTCTTTGCTTCCACTCGAGATGAATGCCTGTCTCCCCGGGTGCGTCTGGAATGCAACCCCGAGATCCCTGTCGCCCCTGGAGAGGAACATTGGCTTCTGGACACAAGCCTAGATGAGGTCTATTGGCCCTGCAGTCACTCGAGAGCAATCCCCAGCTTTCGTTCGCAAGTCGAATGGAAGATTGGACTTCCCTGGGCCAACACAAGAGGCATCCTAAATTCCCCATCGTAACTCGAGAATCCCGCCGCAACTCGAGAAAAACAACGTGGTTCCCCCGTCATCGCAAGATGAAACCCTTTCCCGCTACAGCATCAGGAGAAGTCCCACGTTAAGAATTGGAGGTCCAAATGGTACTTGGCACCCTTGATGCGACCCACATAGTTCCCCGACATACCGGTCTCCCTCGAGAGGAACACCGAGGTTTTCCAGCACCACTTCCTCTGAGCCCCTTCTACCCTCCTGATCACGACAGGAAGGTCGACTCCCCTGCTTTGTCTGGAAGGCGTTGCCGACCTTGCGGTCGCACCTCAGGATGAGGCCGTTCTCATGACGAAATTTGAGACTTGGCCTCGTGGGTGGTTCCACATTCTGAAGGACCCCGATTTCCTGGTCCCCTCTTGATAAGAACCCGATACCCGGACACCTCTTCGAACTCCACCCTGTGAATGAAGTCAACACTAAGGGGCAGTGACTCCCCGATGCATCGTCCGGAAACACCCCCAGCTTCCAAATACAGCTCGACACGTGGCCTCTGACCCCGTGAACACCTCGAGACGCCAGCGGAGTTCCATGCCTCAACCCAACACCAGGCCTGACTCTCCCATCCCAAGTCTGCCGGGACCCTGCATTCAGAGTCTGAAATGGATAGGGACCTTGAGATTCCTACCTCAACTGGAGATGAGGCTCTCTTCCAATGCACCAAACCCAGTGGAGTCCCGAGAGGCCCCTCCCACCTCCAGTTTCCCTGACTTCTCAGAGTCACCCTGAGAAGCCCCCTGAGGTCACCTGCACAAGTCGAGGGAACCCAGGGTTTCCTGCCTCAACCCGAGAAAGACCTCAAGAGACCTTCTTCAACACGTATTGAGGCCAGATTCCCCTACCATGACTCGAGAGCAATGATGCGCTCCCCCTGGCCACTAGCATGGAGACCCGACTTCCCTGGCACCCCACGAGAGGCTCACTGAGCTCGCCCTTGTACCTCGATAGAAAACGCTACTGGGGCCAACGCTCAAGTAAAACCCTGAGACTCCCCCGTCATCGCGAGATGAGGGCCTTCGTCTCCTGCATGGCCTAGAGACCAATCTCGCGACCTCTCTCCAAACGCTCAGGAGGCTTGACTCCCTTTAGTCCACCCAGTGAGCTCCAAGAGATACCCGTCGCGACTCGAGAGCAGAGCGGGGTTCTTTGCTTCCACTCGAGATGAATGCCTGTCTCCCCGGGTGCGTCTGGAATGCAATCCGAGATCCCTGTCGCCCCTGGAGAGGAACATTGGCTTCTGGACACAAGCCTACATGAGGTCTATTGGCCCTGCAGTCACTCGAGAGCAATCCCCAGCTATCCCTCGAAACTCGAATGGAAGATTGGACTTCCTGGGCCAACACAAGAGGCATCCTGAATTCCCCGTCGTAACTCGAGAATCCCGCCGCAACTCGAGGAAAACCACGTGGTTCCCCCGTCATCGCAAGATGAAGCCCTCCCGGCGACGGCGTCTCAAGAGATGTCCCACGTGCCGTCTTGAAGTTCAAAACGGTACTTGACAGCCTTGATGCGACTCACAAAGTTCCCTACCTTACCCGTCTCCCTCCAGTGGAACACTGACGTTCTAGGCATGACGTCCTTTGATCCCGTTATCCCCTCCTTATCTCGACAGTAGTGTCGATTCCCCTGCTTTGTCTGGAAGGGGTTCCTGACTTTCTGGTCCCACCTCAGGTTGAGGCGTGTGTCATGAAGAAATTTGACAGGTGGACTTGTGGGTGGTGCCACATTCCAAAGGACCCTGATTTCACGGTCCTCTCTTGAAAAGAACCCCATGCCCGGAAACCTCTTCGAATGCAACCCTGTGGATGAAGTCCCAACACGAAGGGGCACTGACACCCCCGTGCATCGTCTGGAAAAATGCGCAGGTTCCAAATACAGCTCGACACGTGGCCTATCACCCCATGAACACCTCGAGAGGCAAGCGGAATTCCATGCCTCAACCCAGGACGTGGCCTGACTCTCCTTTCCCAAGTCTGCAGGGACCCTGCGATCCGAGTCTGAAATGGAGAGGAACCCTCAGGTTCCTGCCTCAACTGGAGATGAGGCCCTCTTCCTTTGCACCAAACCCAGTGGAGTCCCAAAAGGCCCCTCCTAACCCCACAGTATCCCTGACTTCTTAAAGGCAACCTGAAAAGCTCCCTGACGTCTCCAGCACAAGTCGAGGGACCCCAGGCTTTCCTGCCTCAACCCGAGAAAGACCTCTAGAGTCCTTCTTCAACACGTCTTGAGGCCCTATTCCCCTACCGTGACTCGAGAGCAATGACCCGCTCCTCCTCGCCCCTCGCATGGGAAACATGACTTCCCTGGCGCCACACGAGAGGCTCCCTGAGCTCGCTGTCGTACCTCGTGAGAAACCCCACACTGGCGCCGCAGCTGGAGAAAAACCACGAGACGACCCCGTCATCGCGAGATGAGGGCTGTCGTTTCCTGCATGGCTTGAAGAGCCATACCGAGTGTTCTCCACAAACTCCACAGGAGGCTTGACTCCCTTTAGGCAACTCAGGGGCTCCAAAAAATAGGCGTCGCGACTCGAGAGGAGAGCGGAGTTCTTTGCTTCCACTCGAGATGAGGCCTGACTCCCCGGGTGAGTCTGGAAAACAACACCGAGATTCCTGTCCCACCTGGAGAGGAACATTGGCTTCTGGACACAAGCCTAGATGAGGTCTATTTGCGCTGAAGTCACTCGAGAGCAATCCCCAGCTTTCCTTCGCAACTCGAATGGAAGAGTGCACTTCCCTGGGCCAACACAAGAGGCATCCTGAATTCCCCGTCGTAACTCGAGAATCCCACCACAACTCGAGAAAAACCACGTGGTTCCCCCGTCATCGCAAGATGAGGCCGTTTCCCGTTACAGCTTCTCAGGAGAAGTCCCACGTTAAGAATTGGAGGTTGAAACGGTACTTGGCACCCTTGATGCGACCCACAAAGTTCCCCGACATACCGGTCTCCCTCGAGAGGAACACCAAGGTTTTCCGGCACCACTCCTATCGAGATCAGCAGGGGAGAAGGGGCTCAGAGGAAGTGGCGCTGGGAAACTCGGTGTTCCTCTCGAGGGAGACCGGTATGTCGGGGAACCTTGTGTGTCGCATCAAAGCTGCCGAGTACCTTTTCGAACTTCAGGACGGCACGTGGGACTTCTCCTGAGACGCTGTAGTGGGAAAGGGCTTCATTTTGCGATGACGGGGGAACCACGTGGTTTTTCTCGAGTTGGGGCAAGATTCTCGAGTTATGTCGGGGAATTCAGGATGCCTCTTGTGTTGGCCCAGGGAGTCCATTCTTCCATTCGAGTTGTGAGGGAGAGCTGGGGATTGCTCTCGAGGCACTGCAGGGCAAATAGACCTCATCTAGGCTCTTGTCCAGAAGCTAATGTTCCTCTGCAGGGGCGACATGGATCTCGGGGTTGCATTCCAGACTCACCCGGGGAGTCAGGCCTCGTCTCGAATGGAAGCAAAGAACTCTGCTCTCCTCTCGAGTCACGACGGGTATCTCTTGGAGCCCCCTGAGTGGCCTAAAAGGAGTCAAGCCTCCTGTGGAGTTTGGAAGAAGACTCGGGATGGCTCTTCAGGCCATGCAGGAAACGCAGGCCTCATCTCGCGATCAAGGGGGCACCTACTGGTTTTCCTCGAGCTGCGGCGCAAGTGTGGGGTTTCCCACGAGGTATGACGGGTAGTTCAGGGATCCTTCAGTGCGGCACCAGGGAAGTCAGGTCTCCCATGCGAGTGATGATGGAGAACAAGTCATTGCTCTCGAGTCACGGTAGGTGAATCGGGCCTCGAGACGCGTTGAAGAAGGACTCTCGAGGTCTTTCTCGGGTTGCGGCAAGAAACCCTGCGTTCCCTCGACTTGTGCCGGTGACCTCAGGAAGCTACTCAGGATGTCTCTGAGAAGTCGGGGATACTGTGGGGTTGGGAGGGGCCTCTCGGGACTCCACTGGGTTTGGTGCAATGGAAGAGGGCCTTGACCCGAGTTGAGGAAGGAACCTCAGGGTTCCTCTCCATTTCAGACTCCGATCACAGGGTCCCTGCAGAGTTGGGACAGGAGAGTCAGGCCTCGTCTTGTGTTGAGGCATGGAACCCCGCTTGCCGCTCGAGTAGTTCATGGGGTGACAGGCCACTTGTCGAGCTGTATTTGGAACCTGCGGATTTTTCCAGACGATGCACGGGGGTGTCAGTGTCCCTTCGTGTTTCGACTTCATCCACAGGGTTGCATTCGAAGAGGTGTTCCAGCATCCGGTTCTTATCAAGACAGGACCGGGACATCGGGTTCCTTCGGAATGTGGCACCACCCTCGAGGCCACGTCTCAAATTTCTTCATGAGACCGGCCTCATCCTGAGGGGTGACTAGAAGGTCGAGAATCCTTTCCGAACAAAGCAGGGGAATGGACCTCATGTCCAGATCAGCAGGGGAGAAGGGGCTCAGTGGAAGTGGTGCTGGGAACCCTCGGTGTTCCTCTCAAGGGAGACCAGTATTTCAGGGAACTTTGTGGGTCGCATCAACGCTGCCAGGTACCGCTTCGAACTTCAAGACGGCACGTGGGACTTGTCTTGAGACACCGTCGTGGGAAAGGGCTTCATCTTGCGATGGCGGGGGAACCACGTGATTTTTCTCGAGTTGCGGCAGGATTCTCGAGTTATGACGGGGAATTCAGGATGCCTCTTGTGTTGGCCCAGGGTAGTCCAATCTTCCATTCGAGTTGCGAGGGAGAGCTGGGGATTGCTCTCGAGTCACTGCAGGGCAAATAGACCTCATCTAGGCTTGTGTCCAGAAGCTAATGTTCCTCTGCAGGCGTGACAGGGATCTCGGGGTTGCATTCCAGACTCACCCGGGGAGTCAGGCCTCGTCTCCAGTGGAAGCAAAGAACTGCGCTCTCCTCTCGATTCGCAACGGGTATCTCTTGGAGCCCACTGTGTGGCCTAAAAGGAGTCAAGCCTCCTGTGTCGTTTAGAGAGAGGACTCGGGATGGCTCGCCAGGCGAAGCAGGAAACCAAGGCCCTCATCTCGCGATGACGGGGGCGTCTCGTGGATTTCCTCGAGCAGCTGCGCCAGTGTAGGGTTTCTCCCCAGGTAACAAGCGATCTCAGGGAGCCTCTCCTGGCGCCCCAGGGAAGTCGGGTCTCCATTCGAGGGGTGAGGGGGAGCACGTCATTGCTCTCGAGTCATTGTACGGGAATCGGGCCTCGAGATGCGTTGAAGAGGGACTCTCGGGGTCTTTCTCGGGTTGCGGCAGGAAACCCTGGGTCCCCTCGACCTGTGCCGGTGACCTCAGGGAGCTTCTCAGGGTGCCTCTGAGAAGTCAGGGATACTGTGGAGTTGGGAGGGGCCTCTCAGGACTCCACTTGGTTTGGTGCAGTGGAAGAGGGCCTCATCTTGAGTTGAGGCAGGAACCTCAGGGTTCCTCTCCATTTCAGACTCCAATCGCAGGGTCCCTGCAGAGTTTGGACTGGGGAGTCAGGCGTCGTCTTGGTTTGAGGCATGGAACTCCGCTTGCCTCTCGAGTTGTTCACGGGGTGACAGGCCCCTTGTTGAGCTGTATTTGGAACCTGGGGGTTTTTTCCGGACGATGCACGGGGGTGTCAGTGCCCCTTCGTGTTGTGACTTCATCCACAGGGTTGCATTGGAAGAGGAGTCCGGGCATCGGGTTCTTGTCAAGAGCGGACCGGGAAATTGGGGTCTTTCGGAATGTGGCACCACCCACGAGGCTACGTCTTGAATTTCTTCGTGAGACTGGCCTCATCCTAAGGTGCGACGGGAAGGTCGGGAACCCCTCTCCAGACAAACCAGGGGAATCAACCCTCCGGTCGAGATCAGGAGGGGACAAGGGGCTCAGATCAAGTGGTGCCAGGAACTTCGGTGTTCCTCTGGAGTGAGACCGGTATGTCGGGGCACTTTTTGGGTTGAATCAAGGGTGTCAAGTACCGTTTCCAACTTCAAGTAGGACCATGTAACTTCTCTTGAGACGATGTAGTGGGAAAGGCCTTAATATTGCGATGATGGGAGAACCACGTGGTTTCTCTCGGGTTGTGGCCGGATTCTTGAGTTACGACCGGGAATTCAGGATGCCTCTCGTGATGGCCTAGGGAAGTCCAATCTTCCATTCGAGTTCAGAGGGAGAGCTGGGGAATGCTCTAGAGTCACTGCAGAGCAAATATCCACTCGAATGGAGACCTGACTTCCCTGGTGCCACACAAGAGGCTCCCTTAATTTCCCATCATACCTCGTGAGAAACCCCACACTGGCACCGCAGCTCGAGGAAAACCACGAGACTCTCCCGTCATCACAAGATGAGGCCCTTCTTTTCCTGCAGGGCCTAGAGAGCAATCCCATATGCTTGCTCAAAACTCCACAGAAGGCTTGACTCCCTTTAGGCCACTCAGTGGGCTCCAAGTGGTACCTATCACAACTCGTGAGAAGAGCGGAGTTGTTTGCTTCCACTCGAGACAGGGCCTGACTCCCCGGGTGAGTCTTTAATGCAACCCCGAGATCCCTGTCGCCCCCAGAGAGGAACATTAGTTTCTGGACACAAGCCTAGATGAGGTCTATTTGCCCTGCAGTGACTCGAGAGCAATCCCCAGCTCTCCCTCGCAACTTGAATGGAGATTGGACTTCCCTGGGCCAACACAAGAGGCATCCTGAGTTCCCCGTCATAACTCGAGAATCCCACTGCAACTCGAGAAAATCCACGTGGTTCTCCCGTCACTGCAAGATGAAGCCCTTTCCTGCTAGAGCGTTTCAAGAGAAGGCCCACATTCGGTCTTGAATTTCGAAATCTAGTTGACGCCCTGGATGCAACCCAAAAAGTTCCCAGACATACTGGTCTCACTCAAAAGGAACACCTAGGTTCCCAGGCACCACTTCATCTGAGTCCCTGCTCCCCTCCTGATCTCAACATGAGGGTTGATTCCCCTGCTTTGTCTGGAAGGGAATCCCGACCTTCCCTTTGCAACTCAAGGTGAGGCTGATCTGATGAAGAAATTCGAGACGTAGCCTCGTGGTAGTGCCACATTCCAAAAGATCCCGATTTCCCCGGCCGCTCTTGATAAGAATCTGATGCCCGGACACCTCTTTGAATGTAACCCTGTGGATGAAGTCACAACACGAAGGGGCCCTGCCACCCCAGTGCATCTTCCGGAAAACCCTGCAGGTTCCATATACAGGTCGACAAGTGGCCTGTCACCCCATCAACAACTCGAGAGGCAAGCGGATTTCCATTCCTCAAAACAAGACGAGGCCTGACTCTCATGTTCCAACTCCGCAGAGACCCTGCTATCGAAGTCAGAAATGGAGAGGAACCCCGAGGTTCCAGCCTCAACTCGAGATGAGGCCCTATTCATCCCTGCAGCGATGCACGAGGAATCCTGATGTGCCCCTCACAACAACAAAGGAGATCTGACTTCCTGAAGAGACATGAGCAGTCCCCCAGGTCGACACACAACTCAAGAGGAACCCTACGGTTCCCACTACAACTCAAGGGAAACTACGAAATTCTCCACTGCACGCCTGACGACGCCCTTTTACGCTGCAGCGTTTCCATAGAAAGCCCCGTTTCCCTGGAACTCGAAAGGGCCCTCGATATGCTTTACGAAACTCCAGAAGTTTCAAGAGATACCCGTCCCAACTCGAGAGGAATGCTGAGCTTCCCGCCACAAGTCAAGAAGAGTCCCGTTTTCCCCGCCTCAACTCGAGATGAGGCCCTCTTCCTTTGAACCGACCCCAGTGGAGTCTCAAGAGGCCCATTCAACTCCACAATATTCCTGACTTCCCATAAACACCCTGAGAAGCTCCCTGAGGTCACTGTCACATATCGAGAGAAGCCAGGGTTTCCTGCTGCAACTCCAGAAAGACCTTGATATTACCCCTTCAACGCATCTTGAGGCCCGATTCCCCTACCGTGACTCGAGAGTAATGCTGTGCTCCCCCTCGAAACTCGAATGGAGACTGAACTTCCCTTGGGCCACACGAGAGGCTCACTGAGTTCCCCGTCGTGACTCGAGAGAAACCCCACACGTCCCGCTGTAGCTCAAAAAATACCACGAGATTCCCCCATCATCGCGAGATGTGGCCCTTCTTTTCCTGCAGGGCCTAGAGAGCAATCCTGAGTCCTCTCTCAAAACTCCACAGGAGGCTTGACTCCATTTAGGCCACTCACTTGGCTCCAAGAATTACCCATCGCAACTCGAGAGGAGAGCAGAGTTCTTGCTTCCATTCGAGTGAAGCCTGACTCCCCGGGTGAACCTTGAATGCAGCCCCGAGATCCCTGTCGCCACTGGAGAGGAACACGGAGTTTGTGAACACATGCCTAGATGAGGTCTATTTGCCCTGCAGTGACTCGAGAACAATCTCCGGCTCCCACTTGACTCGAATGGAGATTGGACTTCCCTGCGCCAAATCAAGAAGCTCCCTGAGTTCCCCGTCGTAACTCGAGAATCCTGCTATAACTCGAGGAAAACCACGAGGTTCCCCCGTTATCGCGAAATGAGGCCCTTTCCCGCTGCAGCATCTCAAGAGAAATCCCACGTATCCCACGTTTCCTCGTAAATTCGAAACGGTACTTGAAACCCTTGATGCAACTCAAAAAGTTCCCTGACATACCGTTCTCATTGAGAGGAACACCGGGTTCCCGGCACAACTTTATCTGAGCCCCTTCTCCCCTCCTGATCTCGATATGAGGGTCGACTCGCCTGCAGTGTCTGCAAAGGGATCCAGATCTTACTGTCGCACCTTAAGGAAGAGGCAGGTCTCATATTGAAATTCGAGAGGAAGCCTCGTGGGTCATGCCACTTTAAGAAAGACAACGATTTCCCTGTCCACTCAAGATAAGTCCTGATGCTCGGGCACCTCTTCGAATGTAACCCTGAGGATGAAGCCACAACACCAAGGGGAATGACACCCCTGTTGCATTCTCCAGAAAAAGGTGCAGGTTCCAAATACAGCTCGACAAGTGGCCTGTCACCCAGTGAAGAACTCCAGAGGCAAGCGGAGTTCTATTCCTCAACACAATACGAGGCCTGACTCTCATGTTCCAATCTGCAGAGACCCTGGGATCGAAGTCAGAAATGGAGAGGAAGCCTGAGGTTCCGGCCTCAACTCGAGATGAGGCCCTATTCATCCCTGCAGCTATGCAGGAGGAATCCGGAGGTACCCCTCACAACGACAAAGGAGATCTGACTTCAACGAGGAGACACGAGCGGTCCCCCAGGTCGACACACAACTCGAGAGGAACCCTATGGTTCCCGCCACAACTTAATGCAAACTAGGAAATTCTCCCCTGTATGCTTGAGGAGGCCCTTTTACCTGCAGCGTTTTCAAAGAAAGCCCACGTTTCCCTTGGAACACAACAGGGTCCTTGACAAGCTTTACACAACTCCAGAAGTTTCAAGAGATACACGTCCCAAGTTGATAGGAACTCTGAGTTTCCTGCCACAAGTCAAGAACAGCCCCGTTTCCCCCGCCTCATGTGGAGATGAGGGTCGATTGCCCTGCTCAGCCAGGTGATCAGTGCCTGCTGAGTCATGGGATTAGTGCCTGCTCAGCTGCTTGATTAGTCCCTGCTCAGCTGCGTGATTAGTACCTGATAAGCTTCGTGATTAGTGCCTGCCCAGCCAAGTCATTAGTGCCTGCTAAGCTCCGTGATTTGTGTCTGCTCAGTCATAGGTTTAGTGCCTGCTCAGTCAGGTGATCAGTGCGTTCTCAGCCACATCATTAATGCATGCCGAGTCACGTGATTAGGGTCTGCTTAGCCACGTCATTACAGCCTGCTCAGCTCCATGATTTTGTCTGCTGAGCTGCGTGTTTAGTGTCTGCTCAGTCCCAGGTTTAGTGCCTGCTGAGTCACGTGATCAGAGCCTGCTGAGTCACGTGATCAGAGCCTGCTCAGTCACGTGATCAGTGCCTCTCAGCCATGTGATCAGTGTATGCTCAGTCACGTGATCACTACCTGTTCAGTCACGTGATCAAGCCTGCTCGGTCACGTGATCAGTGCCGCTCAGCCACGTGATCAGTGCCTGCTCAGTCACGTGATCAGTGCATGATCAGCCACGTGACCAGTGCCTGCTCAGTCAGGTGATCAGTGCATGATCAGCCACGTGATCAGTGCCTGCTCAGTCACGTGATCAGTGCACCATAAGCCACGTGATCAGTACATGCTCAGTCACGTGACCAGTGCATGCTCAGTCACATGATCAGTGCTTAATCAGCCACGTGATCAGTGCCTGTTCAGTCCCATGATCAGTGCCTACTCAGTCACGTGATAAGTGCCTGCTCAGTCACCTAATCAGTGCATGATTAGCCACGTGATCAATGCCTGCTCAGTAACGTGATTAGTGCCTGATCAGTCATGTGATCAGTACCTGCTCAGCCACATGATCAGTGACTGCTGAGTCATGGGATTAGCGCCTGCCCAGCTGCTTTATCAGTCCCTGCTCAGCTAAGTGATTAGTGCCTGCTCAGCTGTGTGATTATTCCCTGCTCAGCTACATGATTAGTGCCTGCTCAGCTGCATGACTAGTTCCTGATCAGTTGCATGATTTGTGACTGCTCACCCACGTGATTAGTGCCTGCTTAGCTCCGTGATTAGTGCCTTCTCAGTCACGTTATCATAGTCTGCTCAGCAAGTCATTAGTGCCTGCTGAGCCACGTGATTAGTGCCTGCTCAGCCAAGTGATTAGTGCCTGCACAGCTCCGTGATTAGTGCCTCGTCATTCACGGGTTTAGTGCCTGAGGTGTCACCTGATGACTGCCGGCAAAGTCACGTGATCAGTGCCTCATCAGTCACGTGATCAGCGACTGCTCAGCCACGTGATCAGTGTCTGTTGAGTAACAGGAATAGTGCTTGCTCAGCTGCGTGATAAGTGACTGCTGTGCTGCATGATTAGTGCCCACTCAGCTCTTTGATTATTGCCTGCTGGGCTGTGTGATTAGTGTCTGCTCAGTCACGGTTTTAGTGCCTTTTCAATCAAGTAATTAGTTCCTGTTAAGCTCCGAAATTAGTGTCTGCTCAGTCACGGGTTTAGTGCCTGCTGAGTCACGTGATTAGAGTCTGCTTAGCCATGTCATTACAGCCTGCTCAGCTCCGTGATTATCGCCTGCTGAGCTGCATGATTAGTGCCTGCTTAGCCACGTCATTAGTGACGGCTCAGCTCCTTGATTATTGACTGCTGAGCTGTGTGATTAGTGTCTGCTCAGTCACGTGATCAGTGCCTCTCAGCCACGTGATCACTGTATGCTCAGTCTCCTGAACAGTACCTGTTCAGTCACGTGGTCAGTGCCTGCACAGTCACGTGATCAGTGCCTCTCAGCCACGTGATGAGTGCATGCTCAATCACGTAATCAGTACTTCCTCAGTCACGTGATTAGTGCCTCCTAAGTTACATGATCAGAGCCTGCTGAGTTACAGGATAAGAGCCTGCTCAGCTGCTTGATTAGTGTCTGCTCAGCTCTGTGATTAGTGTCTGTTCAGTCATGGGTTTAGTGCCTGCTGAATCACGTGATTTTTGCTTGCTTAGCCATATCATTAGTGCCTGCTCAGCTCCTTGATTATTGCCTACTGAGCTGCGTGATTCGTGCCTGCTCAGCTCCATGACTATTGCCTGCTGAGCTGCTTGATTAGTGTCTGCTCAGTCACGGGTTTAGAGCCTGGAGACTCACGTGATTAGAGTCTGCATAGCACGTCATTACAGCCTGCTCAGCTCCATGATTATTGCATGCTGAGCTGCGTGATTCGTGCCTGCTCAGCTCCATGAATATTGCCTGCTCAGCTCGGTGATTAGTCCCTGCTTAGCCAAGTGATTAGTGCCAGCTCAGCTCCTTGATTATTGCCTGCTGAGACACATGATCAGTACAAGATAGCCACGTGATCAGTGCATGCTCAGTCACGTGAAGAGTGCCTCTCAGTCACATGATCAGTGCATGATAGCCATGTGATCAGTACCTGCTCAGTCCCGTGATCAGTTCCATGATCAGCAACTCTCAGTCACGTGATTAGTACATGATAGCCAAGTGATCAGTGCCTGCTCAGTGACCTGATCTCCGAGTCTTAGTCACGTGATCAGTGCATGTTCAGCCACGTGATCAGGGCCTGCTGAGTCACGGGATTAGGGCTTGTTCAGCTGTTTGATTAGTCCCTGATTAGTTGCGTGATTAGTGCCTGCTCAGCTCTGTGATTAGTCCATGCTCAGCTGCGTGATTCGTGCCTGCTCAGTCACGGGGTCAACGCCTCTCAGTCACCTGATCACTACATGATAGCCACGTGATCAGTGCATGCTCAGTCACGTGATCAGTGAATGCTCAGCCACGTGATCAGTGCGTGCTCAATCACGTGAACAGAGCCTGCTGAGTTACGGGATTAGCTCGTGTTCATCTGCTTGATAATTTCCAGCTGAGCTGCGTGATTCCTGCGTGCTCAGCTGCTTGATAATTTCCAGCTGAGCTGCGCGATTTCTGCCTGCTCATCTACTTGATAATTGCCAGCTGAGCTGCATGATTCGTCCCAGATGAGCTCCACGATTATTGCCTGCTGATTGCATGATTCCTGCCTGCTCAGCTCTTTGATTATTGCCTGCTGAGGCACATGATCCGTGGATGATAGCCACGTGATCAGCACATGAACAGCGCTTGTCACTCACCTAATCACTGCATGATAGCCACGTGATCAGTTCGTGATCAGCCACGTTATCAGTGCCTGCTGAGTTACGGGATTAGCGCCTGCTCATCTCCTAGATAATTGCCAGCTGAGCTGCTTGATCGTCCCAGCTGAGCTCCATGATTATTGCCAGCTGATTGTGTGATTCGTGCCTGCTCAGCTCTTTGATTATTGCCTGCTAAGGCATATGATCACTGCATGATAGCCACGTGATCAGTGCATGCCAAGTCACGTGATAAGTGCATGCTCAGCCAGGTGACAAGTGCATGGTCAGTCACGTGATCAGTGCATGATCTGTCACGTGATCACTGTATATTCATCCACATTATCTTTGCATGCACAGTCACGTGATCAGTGCATGATCAGTCTCAGGATCATTGTATGATCATCCACGTGATCATGGCAGGAGCAGTCACGTGATCAGTGAATGATAGCCACGTGATAAATGCATGATCAGTCACGTGATCAGTGCATGATCAGCCAGGTGATCAGTGTATGAACTTCCACATGATCAGTGCATGTGCAGTCATGTGATCAGTGCATGATCAGCTATGTTATCAGTGCATGATAGCCAGGTTATCAGTCCATGATCAGTCACGTGATCAGTGATTGATCAGCCACGTGATCAGAGCACGATAGCCACGTGAGCAGTGCATGATCAGTCACGTGATTAGGGCATGATCAGTCACGTGATCAGTGCATGATCAACCACGTGAGCAGTGCATGATCAGCCACGTGATCAGTGCATGATCAGCCACGTGATCAGTGCATCATCAGCCACGTGATCAGGGCATGATCAGTACGTGATCAGTGCATGATCAGCCAAATGATCAGTGCATGATCAGTCACGTAATCAGTGCATGATCACCAACGTGATCAGTGCATGATCAGCCACGTGATCATTGCCTGACCATCTATGTGATCAGTGCATGCGCAGTCATGTGATCAGTGCATGATAGCCCGGTGATCAGTGCATGATCAGCCCCGTGATGAGTGCATGATCAGCCACGTGATCAGTGCATGATCAGCCACATGATCAGTGCATGATCAGCCACATGATCAGTGCATGATCAGATACATGATCAGTGCAGGATCAGCCACGTGATCAGTGCATGATCAGCCACGTGATCAGTGCATGATCAGTCACGTGATCAGTGTACGATCAGTCACGTGATCAGTGCATGTTCTGCTACGTGATCAGTGCATGATCAGTCAAATGATCAGTGCATGATAGCTATGCGATTAGTGCATGATAGCCAGATGATCAGTCCATAATCAGCACGTGATCAGTGTATGATCAGCCACGTGATCAGAGCACGATAGCCATGTGATCAGTGCATGAGCAGTCACGTGATCAGTGCATGAGCAGTCACGTGATCAGTGCAAGATCTGTCACGTGATCAGTGTATGATCATCCAAGTGATCAATGCATGTGCAGTTATGTGATAAGTGCATGATAGCGAAATGATCAGTGCATGATCAGTCACGTGATCAGTGCATGATAAGCCACGGGATCAGTGCATGATCAGCCACGGGATCAGTGCATGATCAGCCACGTGATCAGTGCATTATAGCCACGTGATCAGTGCATGATAGCCACGATATCAGTGATCAATGATCACGTGATCAGTGCATGATCAGCCATGTGATAAGTGCATGATCAGTCACGTAATCAGTGTATGATCATCCACGTGATCAGTGAATGCCCAGTCACTTGATCAGTGCATTATAGCCACCTTAATAGTGCATGATCAGTTCCGTGATAAGGGCATTCGCAGTCACATGATCAGTCCATGATAGGCACGTAATAAGGGCATGATCAGCCTTGTGATCAGTGCATGATCAGCCACGTGATCAGTGTTAATAGCCATGTTATCAGTGCATGATCAGCCACGTGATCAGTGCATGCCCAGTAACGGGGGCAGTGCCTGATACCCTCGTGATCAGTGCATGATCAGTCACGTGTTCAGTGCATGATCAGCCAGGTTATCTTTGCATGATCAGCCACATGTTCAATGCATGATCAGCCACGTGATCAGTGAATGATAGCCATGTGATCACTGCATGATAAGTCACGTGATCAGTGAATGATCAGCCACGTGAACAGTGCGTGCTCAGTCACGTGATTAGGGCCTGCTGAGCTGCGTGATTCCTGCCTGTTCATCTGCTTGATAATTGCCAGCTGAGCTGCGTGATTCCTGGCTGCTCATCTGCTTGATTATTGCCACCTGAGCTCTGTGATTCCTGCCTGCTCATCTTCTTGAAAATTGCCAGCTGAGCTGCATAATTCCTGCCTTCTCATCTGTTTGATGATTGCCAGCTGAGCTGCGTGATTCCTGCCTTCTCATCTGTTTGATGATTGCCAGCTGAGCTGCGTGATTCCTGCCTGCTCATCTGCTTGATAATTGCCAGCTGAGCTGCGTGATACCTGTCTGTTCATCTGCTTGATTATTGCTAGATCAGCTGCGTGATTCCTGCCTGCTCATCTGCTTGACAATTGCCAGCTGAGCCGTGTGATTCCTGCCTGCTCAGCTGCTTGATTATTGCCAGCTGAGCAGCATGATTCATCACAGCTGAAGTCCATGATTATTGCCTGCTGATTGCGTGATTCGTGCCTGTTTAGCTCTTTGATTATTGCCCCCTGAGGCACATAATAAGTATATGATAGCCACGTGATCAGCGCATGATCAGTCATATGATCATCGCCCTTCAGACACGTGATCACTGCATGCTCAGTCACCTGATCAGTTCATGATCAGCCATGTGATCAGTGCATGATTAGTCATGTGATCAGTGTATGATCAGCTACGTAATCAGTGCATGATAGCCACGTGATCAGTGCATTTTAGCCCCCTGATCAGTGCATGATCAGCCACGTGATCAGTGTATGATATCCACGTGATCAGCACATGCGCAGTAATGTGATCAGTGAATGTTATCTACGTGATCAGTGCATGATCAGCCAGGTGATCAGTGCAAGATAGCCACGTGATCAGTGCATGATCAGTCAGGTGATCAGGGCATGCGCAGTCACAAGAACAGTCCATGATCAGCCACATGATCAGTGCATGTTAGCCACGTGATCAGTGCATGATAGCCACGATACCAGTGCATGATCAGTCTCGTGATCAGTGTATGATCATCCACGTGATCAGTGCAGGATAGCCACCTTAATAGTGCATGATCAGTTACGTGATAAGGGCATTCGCAGTCACATGATCAGTCCATGATAGCCACGTAACAAGGGCGTGATCAGTCATGTGATCAGTGCATGATCAGCTACGGGATCAGTGCATGATAGCCACGTGATCAGTGCATGATCAGTCACGTGATCAGTGCATGCCCAGTAACGTGATCAGTGCCTGATGTCAGGTGATCAGTGCATGATCAGTCAGGTGATCAGTGCATGATCAGCCAGGTTATCTTTGCATGATCAGCCACATGTTCAGTGCATGATCAGCCACGTGATCAGTGAATGATAGCCATGTGATCAGTGCATATTCAGTCACGTGATCAGTGTATGATCTGCCATGTGAATAGTGCCTGCTCAGTCACGTGATTAGGGCCTGCTGAGCTGCGTGATTCCTGCCTGCTCTTCTGCTTGATAATTGCCAGCTGAGCTGAGATATTCCTGCCTGCTCATCTATTGCTAATTCCCAGCTGAGCTGTGTGATTCCTGCCTGCTCATCTGCTTGATAATTGCCAGCTGAGCTGCATGATTCCTGGCTGCTTATCTGCTTGATTATTGCCACCTGAGCTGCGTGATTCCTGCCTGCTCATCTGCTTGATAAATGCCAGCTGAGCTGCGTGATTCCAACCTGCTCATCTGCTTGACAATTGCCAGCTGAGCTGCGTGATTCCTGCCGTCTCATCTGCTTGACAATTTCCAGCTGAGTTGTGTGATTGCTGCATGCTGAGCTGCTTGATTATTGCCAGTTGAGCAGCAGGATTCATCACAGCTTAGCTCCATGATTATTGCCTGCTGAACACGTGATTGGTGCCTGTTCAGCTCTTTGATTATTGCCTCCTGAGGCACATCATCAGTGCATGATAGCCACGTGAACAGCGCATGATCAGTCACATGATCAGTCTCATTCAGTCACGTACTCAGTGCATGCTCAGTCACCCGATCAGTTCATGATCAGACACGTGATCAAGGCATGAACATTCACGTGATAAGTGTATGATCAGCCACGTAATCAGTGCATTATAGCCATTTGATTAGTGCATGATAGCCACCTGATCAGTGCATGATCAGTCAGGTGATCAGTTCATGATCAGCCACGTGATCATTGCAGGATCAGCCACGTGATCAGTGCATGGGCAGTCACGTGATCAGTGCATGAGCAGCCACGTGATCAGTGTAGGATCAGCCACGTGATCAGTGCATGAGCAGTCTCGTGATCAGTGTATGATCAGCCACGTGATCAGTGCACGATAGCCACGTGATCAGTGCATTATCTGTCACGTCATCAGTGTATAATCAGCCACGTGATCAATGTATGATAGCAACCTGATCAGTGCATGATCAGTCACGTGATCAGTGCATGATCTGTCATGTGATCAGTGTATGATATCCACGTGATCAGTGCATGCACAGTCATGTGATCAGTGCATGATAGCTACGTGATCGTGCATGATCAGCCACGTGATCAGTGCATGATAGCCACATAATCAGTGCATGATCAGTTACGTGTTTAGTGTATGATCAGCCACGTGATCAGTGCATGATAGCCACGTGATCAGTGCATGATCATTTATGTGATCAGTGCATGTGCAGTCACGTGATCAGTGCATGCACAGTCATGTGATCAGTGCATGATAGCTACGTGATCGTGCATGATCAGCCACGTGATCAGTGCATGATAGCCACATAATCAGTGCATGATCAGTTACGTGTTTAGTGTATGATCAGCCACGTGATCAGTGCATGATAGCCACGTGATCAGTGCATGATCATTTACGTGATCAGTGCATGTGCAGTCACGTGATCAGTGCATGATCATTCATGTGATCAGTGCATGATCAAATACGTGAGTAGTGCATGATAGCCAGGTGATCAGTGCATGATCAGTCACGTGATAAGTGTATGATCATCCTCGTGATCAGTGCATGATAGCCACGTGATCAGTGCATTATCTGTCACGTGATTAGTGTATGATCAGCCAGGTGATCAATGTATGATAGCCACCTGATCAGTGCATGATGAGTCCCGTGATCAGTGCATGATCTGTCACGTGATCAGTGTATGATATCCACATGATCAGTGCATGCGCAGTCATGTGATAAGAGCATGATACCCACGTGATCAGTGCATGATCAGTCACGTGAGCATTGCATGATCAGCCACGTGATCAGTGCATGATAGCCACGTTATCAGTGCAGGATTATTTACGTGATCAGTGCATGCGCAGTCTCGTGATCAGTGCATGATAGCCACGTGATAAGTGCATGAGCAGTCATATAATCAGTGTGTGATCAGCCACGTGAACAATGCATGATAGCCACATGACCATTGCATGATATGCAACGTGATTAGTTCATGTTCAGCCACGTGATCCGTGTATGATCAGCCAAGTGGTCAGTGCATGATCAGCCACGTGATCACTGTATGATGAGCCACGTGGTCAGTGCATGCGCAGTCACGTGATCAGTGTATGATCAGCCACATGATCATTGCAGGATAGCCACGTGATCAGTGCATGATAGCCAAGTGATCAGTGCATGATCAGTCACGTGATCAGTGCATGGGCAGTCACGTGATCTGTCCCTGATCAGCCACGTGATCAATTCATGATAGCCAGTTGATCAGTGCCTGATCAGTCACGTGTTCAGTGTATGATCATCCACGTGGTCAGTGCATGGGCTGTCACGTGATCAGTGAATGATAGCCATGTGACCAGTGCATGATCAGTCACGTGATAAGTGTATGATCAGCAACGTCAAGAATGCATGCTCAGTCACGTGATCAGGGCCTGCTGAGCTGCGTGATTCCTGTCTGATCAGGTGCTTGACAATTGCCAACTGAGCTGGGTGATTCCTCCGTGCTCATCTGCTTGATAACTGCCAGGTGAGCTTCGTGATTCCTGCCTGCTCATCTGCTTGATATTTGCCAGATGAGCTGGTGATGCCTGCCTGCTCATCTGCTTGACTATTGCCAGCTGACCTGCGTGATTCCTGCCTGCTCATCTCCTTGACAATTGTCAGCTGAGCCGTGTGATTCCCGCCTGCTAAGCTGCTTGATTATTGCCAGGTGAGCAGCATGATTCATCACAGCTGAAATCCATGATTATTGCCTGCTGATTGCGTGATTTGTGCCTGCTCAGCTCTTTGGTTATTGCCTCCTGAGGCACATCATCAGTGCATGATAGCCAGGTGATCAGTGCATGATCAGTCACGTGATCAGTGCATGATCAGTCACGTGATTAGTGCATGATCTGTCACGTGATCAGTGTATGATCATCCACGTGATCAGTACATGTGCAGTCATGTGATCAATGCATGATAGTGACGTGATCTGTGCATGATCAGTCACCCGATCAGTCCACGATTAGCCAGGGGATCAGTGAATGATAGCCACGTGATCAGTGCATGATCAGCCACGTGATCCGTGTATGATCAGGCACATGATCAGTGCATGCTCAGTCACGTGGTCAGTGCAGGATAGCCACGTGATCAGTGCATGATAGCCACCTGATCAGTGCATGATCAGTCACGTGATCAGTGCATGATCTGTCACGTGATCAGTGTATGATCAGCCAAGTGATCAGTTCATGATAGCCACGTGATCAGTGCATGATCAGTCACATGATCAGTGCATGATCAGGCACGTGATCAGTGTATGATCATCCACGTGATCATTGCATGGGCAGTCCCATGATCAGTGAATGATCAATCCCATGATCAGTGTAAGATCAGCCACGTAATCAATGCCTGATCAGTCACGTGTTCAGGGCATGATGAGCCAGGGGATCAGTGCATGCGCAGTCACGTGATCAGGGAATTATAGCCACGTGATCAGTGGGTGATCAGTCATATGATCAGTGTATGATCATCCACGTGATCAGTGCATGAAAGCCACGTGAACAGTGCATGATAGCCACTTGATCAGTGCATGATCACTCACATGATCAGTGTATGATCAGGCACGTGATCCGTGCATGAGAGCCATGGGATCACTGCATGATAGCCACGTGATCAGTGCATGATCAGCCATGTGATCAGTGCATGATGCGCAAGTGATCAGTGCATGATAGCCACGTGATCAGTGCATGATCAGTCAGGTGATCAGTGCATGATCAGACACGTGATCAATGTATGATCAGCCACGTGATCAGTGCATGATAGCCACGTGATCAGTGCATGATCAGTCACGTGATCAGTGCATGATCTGTCACGTGATCAGTGTATGATATCCACGTGATCAGTGCATGCACAGTCATGTGATCAGTGCATGATAGCCACGTGATAAGTGCATGATCAGTCATGTGATCAGTGCATGATCAGCCCCGTGATCAGTGCATGATAGCCAAGGTATCACTGCATGATCATTTACGTGATCAGTGCATGTGCAGTCACGTGATCAGTGCCTGATTGTGATGTGATCAGTGCATGATCAGCCACGTGATCACTGCATGATAGCCATGTGATCACTGCATAATCAGTCACGTGATCACTGCATGATCAGCCAAGTGATCAGTGCATGGTAGCCAAGTTATCAGAGGCTGATAGCCACGTTATAAGTGCATGAACAGTCACGTGATCAGTGCATGATCAGGCACCTGATCAGTGCATGATAGCCAGGTTATCAGTACATGATCAGTCACGTGATCAGTGTATGATCATCCACGTGATTAGTGCATGCGCAGTCACGTGATCAGTGCATGATAGCCATGTGATCAGTGCATGATAGCCACGTGATCATTGCATGATCAGTCACATGATCAGTGTATGATCATCCACAAAATCAGTTCATGGTCAGTCACGTGATCAGTGCATGGTAACCAGGTGATAAGTTCATGATCACTCACATGATCAGGGTATATTCAGCCACGTGATCACTGCATGATAGCCACGTGATCACTGCATGATCAGTCACGTGATTACTGCATGATCAGCCACGTGATCAGTGCAGGATCATTCATGTGATAGGTGCATGATAGCCACCTGTTCAGTGCATGATCAGTCACATGATCAATGCATGATCATTCACGTGATCAGTGCATTAAAGCTACGTGATCAGTGCATGATCTGTCACGTGATCAGTGTATGATCATCCACGTGATCAGTGCATGCCCAGTCAAGTGATGAGTGCATGAAAGCGACGTGATTATTGCATGATCAGTCACGGGATCAGTGCTTGTGCAGTTACTTAATCAGTGAATGATAGCCACGAGATCAGTCATGAACAGTCACCTGATCAGTGTATGATCAGCCACGTGATCAGTGCATGATCTGTCAATTGATCAGTGTATGATCAGCCACGTGATCATTGCATGTGCAGGCACGTGATCAGTGTATGACCAGCCTCGTGATCAGTGCATGATAGGCATGTGATCAGTGCATGATAGCCAACTGATCAGTGCATGATCAGTCACGTAATCAGTGTATGATCATCCAAGTGATCAGTACATTGCCAGTCATGTGATCAATGCATGATAGCGACGTGATCTGTGTATGATCATTCACTCAATCAGTCCACTGTCAGTAACGTGATTAGTGAATCAGTGCAAGATCTGTCACGTGATCAGTGTATGATATCCACGTGATCTGTGCAAGCGTAGTCATGTGATCAGTGCATTATAGCTACGTGAACAGTGCATGATCAGCCACGTGATCAGTGCATGATAGCCACGTGATCTGTGCATGATAAGTTACCTGATCAGTGTATGATCAGCCACGTGATCAGTGCATAATAACCACTTGATCCGTGCATGATCAGTCACCTGATCAGTGCATACGCAGTCACGTGATCATTGCATGATCAGTCACATGATCAGTGCATGATCAGCCACGTGATCAGTGCATGATAGCCACCTAATCCGTGCATAATCAGTCACGTGATCAGTGCAAGATCTGTCACATGATCAGTGCATGATCAGCCACGTGATCCGTACATGATAGCCACCTAATGAGTCTGTAACATGATCTGTCACATGATCAGTGCATGATCAGCCATATAATCAGTGCATGATCAGTCCCATGATCAGTGTATGATCAGCCACGGGATCAATGCACAATAGCCACATAATCAGCGCATGATAGCCAGGTAATCAGTGCATGATCAGTCACGTGATCCGTGTATTATCATCCACGTGATCAGTGCATGCACAGTCATTAGATCAGTGAATGATAGTGATGTAATCAGTGCATGATCAGTCACGTGATGAGTGTGTGATCAGCCACGTGATCATTACATGATAGCCACGTGATCACTGGATGATCAGCCACGTGATCACTGCATGATCAGGCACGTGATCAGTGCATGATAGCCACGTGATTAGTGCATGATCAGTTACGTGACCTGTGTATATTCAGACACGTGATCACTGCATGATAGCCACGTGATCACTGCATCGTCCGTCACGTGAACAGTGTATGATCAGCCACATGAGCAGTACATGATAGCCACATAATCATTGCATTATATCCACCTGATCAGCGCATGATCAGTCACTTCATCAGTGACATTCAGTCACGTGATCACTGCATCGTCAGTCACCCGTTCGGTTCATGATCAGCCACGTGATCATTACATGATCTGTCACATGATCACTGTATGATCATCCATATGATCAGTGCATGCGTAGTCACGTGATCAGGGAATGATAACCACGTGATCAGTGCATGATCAGTTACATGTTCAGTGTATAATCATCCAAGTGATCAGTGCATGAGCAGTCACGTGATAAGTGCATGATACCCACGTGATCAGTGCTTGATGAGTCACATGATCAGTGTATGATCATCCAAGTGATAAGTTCATGAGCAGTCACGTGATCAGTGCATGATAGCCAGGTGATCAGTGTATGATCAGCCACGTGATCAGTGCACAATAGCCACGTAATCAGTGCATGATAGCCACCTGATCAGTGCATGGTAGCCACCTGATCAGTGTATGATAGCCACGTGATCAGTGCATGATCAGTCAGATGATCAGTGCATAATCATCCACGTGATCAGTGCATGCTCAGTCACGTGATCAGTGTACGATCATCCACGTGATCCGTGCATGGGCAGTCACCTGATCAGTGCATGATAGCTACGTGATCAGTGCATGGTCAGCTACGTGAACAGTGCTTGATAGCCACCTGATCAGTGCATGATAGCTACGTGATCAGTGCATGATCAGCCACGTGATCAGTGCATGATAGCCACGTGGACAGTGCATGATCAGTCACGTGATAGGTGTGTGATCAGCGACGTGATCAGTGAATGATAGCCAGGTGATCAGTGCATGATCAGTCTCATGATCAGTGGATGATAGCCACTTGATCAGTGTATGATCAGTCACGTGATCAGTGTATGATCTGCCACGTGATCAGTGCATGATAGCCACGTGATCAGTGCATGATAGCCACGTGATAAGTTCATGATAAGTCACGTGATCTGTGCATGATCAGCCACGTGATCAGTGTATGATCAGCCACGTGATCAGTGCATGCGCAGTCACGTGATCAGTGCATGATCAGCCACGTGATCAGGGCATGATAGCCACGTGATCAGTGCATGATCATTCACGTGATCAGTGCATTAAAGCTACGTGATCAGTGCATGATCTGTCACGTGATCAGTGTATGATCATCCACGTGATCAGTGCATGCACAGTCAAGTGATGAGTGCATGATAGCGACGTGATTATTGCATGATCAGTCACGGGATCAGTGCAAGTGCAGTTACGTAATCAGTGAATGATAGCCACGAGATCAGTGCATGAACAGTCCCTTGATCAGTGTATGATCAGCCACGTGATCAGTGCATTAGAGCCAGGTGATCAGTGCATGATAGCGACGTGATCATTGCATGATCAGTCACGTGATCAACGCATGATCAGCTACGTGATCAGTGCATGATAGCCAGGTGATCAGTGCATGATCAGTCTCGTGATCAGTGTATGATCAGCAACGTGATCAATGCACGATAGCCACGTAATCAGGGAATGATAGCCATGTGATCAGTGCATGACCAGTCACGTGAACTGTGTGTGATCAGCCAGGTGATCAGCGCATGATAGCCACGTGATCTGTCCATGATCAGTCACGTGATCAGTGCATGCGCAGTCACGTTATCAGTGCATGATAGCTACCCGATCAGTGCATGATCAGTCACGTGATCAGTGTATGATCATCCACGTGATCAGTGCATGCAAAGTCAAGTGATCAGTGAATGATAGCAATGATCATGAACTGATCACGTGACTGAAAATGCACTGTTCAGGTTGCTATCACTCTCTGATCACATGGCTATCATGCACTGATCACGTGGATGATCATACACTGATCACATGACTGATCATGCACTGATCACGTGACTGATCATGCAGTGATCAGGTGGCCAACATGCACTGATCACGTGGCTATCATGCACTGATCACGTGTCTGATCATTCACTGATCACGTAACTGATCATGCACCGATCATGTGGCTATCATGCAGTGATCACGTGGCTGATCATGCACAGATTACGTAGCTATCATGCACTGATCACATGACTGCGCATGCACTGATCACTTGGATATCATACACTGATCAGGTGACAGATCATACACTGATCACGTGACTGACCATGCACTGATCACGTAGCTATCATGCACTGGTCACGTGAATGTGCATGCACTGATCATTTGGATAATCATACAATGATCACGTGACAGATCATGCAATGATCTCATGATTGATCATGCACTGATCACGTGGCTATCATGCACTTATCACGTGACCTCTCATGCACTGATCAGGTGGATGATCACACATATATCATGTGACTGATCACGCACTGATCACGTGGCTATCATTCCCTGCTCACGTGACTGCGAATGCACTGATCACGTTCCTGATCATACAATGATCACGGGATTGATCATGCACTGATCACCTGGCTACCATGCACTGATCACGTAGCTGAACATGCACTGATCACGTGCCTATCATGCACTGATCACGTTGCTATCATGCACTGATCACGTGGATGATCACACACTGATCACGTGACAGATCATGCACTGAACACGTGACTGATCATGCACTGATCACTTGGCTGATCATACACTGATCACGTGACTGCTCATGCATGGATCACGTGGATGATCATACACTGATCACGTGACTGACCATGCACTGCTCACATGACTGATCATGCACTGATCAGGTGGCTATCATGCACTGATCACGTGGCTATCATCCACTGATCACATGGCAGATCATGAACTGGTCACGTGACTGATCATGCACTGATCACGTGGCAATCATGCACTGATCACTTGGCTATCATGCACTGATCACGTGGCTATCATGCACTGACGACGTGGCTGATCATGCACTGATCACATGGCTGATCATTCACTCTTCACGTGCCTGACCATGCACTGCTCACGTGGCTGATCATGCACTGATCACGTGGTCATCATGCACTGATCATATGGCTGATCATACACTGATCACGTGGCTGATCATGCACTGATGACACGGCTGATCATACACTGATCAGATGACTGATCCTGCAATGATCACGTGCCTTATCATGCACTGATCACGTGGCTGATCATGCACTGATCACTAAGCTGATCATACACTGATCACGTGACTGTGCATGCACTGATCACGTGGTTGATCATACACTGATAACGTGGCTGATCATGCACTATTCATGTTGCGGATCATGCACTCATCACGTGGCTGATCATACACTGATCACGTGGCTGATCATGCACTGATCATGTGCCTGGTCATGCACTGATCACTTGGCTGATCATGCACTGATTACGAAGCTGATCATACACTGATCACGTGACTGTGAATGCACCTATTACGTGGCTGATCATGCACAGATCTCGTGGCTGATCATGCACTGATCAAGTGTCTGATCATGCACTGATCACGTGGGTGATCATGCACTGATCACGTGGCGGATCATATACTGATCACGTGGCTGATCATGCACTAATCACATTGTGGATCATGCACTGATGACGTGGCTGATCATACACTGATCACGTGGTTGATCATGCACTTATCACTTGTCCATCATTCACTAATCACGTGACTGCACATGCACTGATCACGTAATTGTAGGCAATGATCACATGGCTATCATGCACTGAACCCGTGGTTGATCATACTCTGATCACGAAGCTGATCATACACTGATCACGTGACTGTGCATGCACTGATCACGTGCATGGTCATGCACTGATTAATCATGTACTGGTCACGTGGCTATCATGCACTGATCACGTGGCTGATCATATATTAATCACGTGGCTATCATGCACTGATAACGTAACTGCGGATGCACTGATTACTTGACTGATCATGCACTGATCACGTGGCTATCATGCACTGATCACGTGGCTATAATGCCCTGATCACGTGACTGCACATGAACTGATCACATATCTGTCCATGCACTGATTACGTGGCTATCATGCACTCATCACGTGGCTGATCATGCACTGATCATGTGACTGATTATGCACTGATCGAGTTGCTATCATGCACTGATCACGTGACTGATCATGCATTGATCACGTGGCTATCATGCACTGATCACGTGGCTAATCATACATTGGTCACGTAACTAATCATGCACTGATCACGTGGCGATCTTGCACTGATCACATAACTGCCCATGAACTGATCACGTGGATATCATACACTGATCATGTGACAGATCATGCACTGATCACGTGACTGATCATGCACTGAAGACGTGACTGATCATGCACTGATCACCTGGCTATCATGCACTGATCATGTGACTGCGCATGCACTGATGTCGAGGATGATCATACACTCATCACGTGGCTGATCAGGAACTGATCACGTGACTGAGCATACAGTAATCACGTGTCTGAATGTTGCTGATCATGTTATTGATCATGCACTGATCACATGGGTATCATGCACTGATCACGTGACTGCACATGCACTGATCATGTAACTGTAGGCAATGATCACATGGCTATCATGCACTGATCACGTGGCTGATCATACAGTGATCACGTGGCTGATCATGGACTGATCATGTGGCTGATCATTCACTAATCATGTTGCTGATCATGCACTGGTCAGGTGGCTATCATGCACTGATTACGTGCCTGATCATGCACTGATCACGTAGCTATCATGCACTGATCACATGGCTATAATGCACTGATCCCGTGGCTGATCATACACTGCTCACGATACTGATCATGCACTGACCACGGGACATTGCATGCCCTGATCACTGGGCTGATCATGCACTGATCACGTGTCTGATCGTACACTGATCAAGTGGCTGATCATGCACTAATCCCGTTGCTTATCATGCACTGATCATGTTGCTATCATGCACTGATCACCTGGCAATCATACACTGATCCCGTGACTGACCATGCACTGATCAAGTGATTGATCGTGCACTGATCACGTGGCTATCATGCACTGATCACGTGTCTATAATGCACTAATCACATGATTGCACATGCACTGGTCACGTAGCTGATCATACAGTAATGACGTGGCTGATCATGCACTGATTACGTGGCTGATCATGCACTGATCAGGTAGCTATCGTGCACTGATCACATGGCTATCATGCACTGAACCCGTGGCTGATCATGCACTGCTCAGGTGGCTATCATGCACTGATCACGTGGCTGATCATACACTGATCACGTGACTGACCATGCACTGATCATGTGGCTATCATGCACTGATCCCTTGGCTCATCATGCACTGATCACGTGACTGATAATGCACTGATCACGTGGCTATCATGCAGTAATCACGTGGCTGCGCATGCACTGATTACTTGACTGATTATGCACTGCTCACGTGACTGATCATGCACTGATCACGTGCCTATCATGCACTGATTATGTGGCTGATCATACACTGATCACGTAACTGATCATGCATTGATCATGAGGCTATCATGCAGTGATCACGTGACTGATCATGCACTGATCACGTTGCTATCATGCACTGATCACATGGCTATCATGCACTGATCATGTAGCTGATCATGCACTGATCACGTGGATGAACATACACTGATCCCGTGACAGATCATGCACTGAACAAGTGACTGATCATGCACAGGTCACGTGGCTATCGTGCACTGTTCACGTGGCTATCATGCACTGATCACGTGACTGCTCATGCACTGATCACGTGGCTGATCATACACTGAACACGTGGCTGATCATACACTTAACACGTGGCTGATCAGGAACTGATCACGTGACTGAGCATACAGTGATCACGTGTCTGAATGTTGCTGATCATGTGATTGATCATGCGCTGATCACGTGGCTATCATGCACTGATGATGTGCCTCAGGAGGCAATAATCAAAGAGCTGAGCAGGCACGAATCACGCAATCAGCATGCAATAATCATGGATATCAGCTGTGATGATTCATGCTGCTCAGCTGGCAATAATCAAAGAGCTGAGCAGACACGAACCACGCAATCAGCAGGCAATAGGCATGGAGCTCAGCAGTGACGAATCATGCTGCTCAACTGGCAATAACCAAGCAGGTGACCAGGCAGGAATCATGCAGCTCAGCTGGCAATTGTCACGCAGATGAGCAGGCAGGAATCACGCAGTTCAGCAGGCACTTATCACGTGGCTATCATGCAGTGATGTCATGACAGAATGGCGCTGATCATGTGACTGATCACGTGCTGATCATGAGGCTATCATGCACTGATCACGGGACTGCCCATGCACTGATCATGTGGATGATCATACACTGATCACGTGACTCATCATGCACTGATCACGTGACTGATCATGCAATCATCAGGTGGCTTTCATGCACTGATCACGTGGCTACATGCACTGATCACGTGTCTGATCATACACTGATCACGTGACTGATCATGCACTGATCACGTGGCTATCATACACTGCTCATGTGACTGTCCATGCACTGATCACGTGGATGATCATACACTGATCACGTGACTGATCATGCGCTGATCACGAGGCTATCATCCTCTGATCACTTGGCTATCATACACTGATCACGTGGCTGATCATGCACTGATCACATAGCTATCATGCACTGATCACGTGGATATCATGCGTGGATAACGTGGTTGATCATACACTGATCACGTGACTGATCATGCACTGATCAAGTGGCTATCATGCACTGATCACGTGGCTGATCATGCAGTGATAGTGTGGCTATCATGAACTGATCACATGATTGCGCATGCACAGATAATATGAATGATCATACAGTGATCATGTGACAGATCATGCACTGATCACGTGTCTCATCATTCACTGATCAGGTGGCTATCATGCACTGATCACGTGGCTATCATGCACTGATCAGTTGGCTATCATTCACTGATCACATTGCTATCATGCACTGATTACGTGGCTGATCATGCACTGATCAATTGGCTGTCATGCACTGATCACATGGCTTATCATACACTGATAATGTGACTGATCATGCACTGATCAATTGGATATCATGCACTGATCACGTGACTGCTCATGCACTGATCACTTGGATGATCATACACTGATCATGTACTGATCACGCACTGATCACCTGACTATCATTCCCTTATCACGTGACTGCTCATGAACTGATCACGTGGATGTTCATACACTGATCATGTGACTGATTTTGCACTGATCACGTGGCTATCATGCACTGATCAAATGACTGTGCATGCACTGATCACGTGGATGACCATACACTGATCATGTGACTGAGCATGGGCAGATCACGTGGCTATAATTCACTGATGATGTGCCTCAGGAGGCAATAATCAAAGAGCTGAGAAGGCAGAAATCAAGCAATCAGTAGGCAATTATCACGGGGCTCAATTGTGAGGAATGATGCTGCTCAGCTGAAAATAATCAAGCAGATGACCAGGCAGAAATCACGCAGCTCAGCTGGCAATTGTCAAGCAGATGAGTAGGCAGGAATCACGCAGCTCAGCAGGCCCTGATCACGTGACTGTGCAGACACTGATCACGTGGCTGATCATGCACTGATCACGTGACTGAGCATGCACTGATCACGTGGCTATCTTGCAGTGATCACGTGAGTGAATGGCGCTCATAATGTGACTGATCATGCGCTGATCACGTGGCTATCATGCACTGATGATGTGCCTCAGGAGGCAATGATCAAAAAGCTGAGCAGGCACGAATCACGCATTAATCTGGCAATAATCACGGAGCTCAGCTGTGACGAATCATGCTGCTCAGCTGGCAATAATCAAGCAGATAAGCAGGCAGGAATCACTCGGCTCAGCTGGCAACTATCAAGCAGATGAGTAGGCAGGAATCACGCAGCTCAGCTGGAAATTGTCTAGCAGATGAGCAGGCAGGAATCACGCAGCTCAGCTGGCAATTGTCAACCAGATCAGCAGGCAGGAATCACGCAGGTATGCAGGCCCTTATCATGTGACTGAACATGCACTGATCACGTGGATGATCATACACTGATCACGTGGCTATCATTCACTGATCTCTTGGATATCATGCACTGATCACGTGGCTGATCATGTACTGATCACATGGCTATCATGCACTGATCACGTGGCTATCATGCAAAGATAACATCGATGATCACACACTGATCACGTACCTGATCATGCACTAATCAAGTGGCTATCATGCACTGATCACGTGGCTATCATGCATTGATCACGTGACTGCTCATGCAATGATCACGTAGATGATCATACACTGATCATGTGACTGATCATGCACTGAACACGTGGCTATCATGCACTGATAACGTGGCTGATCATGCACTGGAAAAGTAACTGATCATGCACTGATCACGTGGCTATCATGCACTGATCATGTGACTGCTCATGCAATGATCATGTGGATGATCATACACTGATCATGTGACTGATGATGCACTGAACACGTGCCTATCATGCACTGAAAACGTGGCTAATCATGCACTGAAAAACTGTCTGATCATGCACTTATCACGTGGCTATCATGCACTGATCACGTGACTTCTCATGCAATGATCACATGGATGATCATACACTGATCATGTGACTGATCATGCACTGAACACGTGGCTATCATGCACTGATAATGTGGGTGATCATGCACTGAAAAAGTGACTGATCATGCACTTATCACGTGGCTATCATTCCCTGATCACGTGACTGCCCATGCCCTGATAATGTGGATGATCATACAGTGATCACGTGGATGATCATGAACTGATCAGGTGACTGAGCATGCAGTGATCACGTGACTGAACGGCACTGATCATGTGACTGGTCATGCACTGATCACGTGGCTATCATGCACTGATCACGTTACTACACCTGCCCTGATCTCGTGGCTATCATTCCCGATCACCTGACTGCGCATGCACTGTTAATGTGGATGATCATACAGGGATCACGTGACAGATCATGCACTGATCACGTCACTGATCATGCACTGATTCGGTGGCTATCATGCACTAATCACATGCTGATCATGTACTGATCACGTGACTGATCATGCACTGATCACGTGGCTGATCACGCACTGATCACTTGTTTATCATGCAGTGATCACGTGACTGATCATGCACTGATCATGTGGCTATCATACACTTATCACGTGGTTATCATGCACTGATCACGTGACTGCTCATGCACTGATTACGTAACTGATCATGCATTGATCACGTGGCTATTATGCACTGATCACGTGACTTCACATGCAATGAACCCAGGGATGATCATACACTGATCACGTGACTGATCATGCACTCTTCACATGACTGATCATGCACAGATCACGTGGCTATCATGCAGTGATCACGTGGCTGATCAGGCCCTGCTCACGTGACTCATCATGCACTTTTCAATTGGCTATCATGCAATGAGCACTAGACTGGGCATGCATTGATCACGTAACTGATCATGCACTGATCACGTGGCTATCATGCACTGATTACATGGCTGATCATGCACTGATCACGTGACTGGGCATGCACTGGTCACGTGGATATCATACACTGATCACCTGACAGATCATGCACTGATCACTTTACTGATCATTCACTGATTAAGTGGCTATCATTCACTGATCCTGTGACTGCCCATGAACTGATCACGTGACTGATCAGGCACTGATCACGTGTCTGATCATGAAATGATCAGGTGACTGAGCATGCAGTGAGCACGTGACTGAATGGGACGGCTCATGTGACTGATCATGTGCTTATTACGTGTCTATCATTCACTGATGTTGTGCCTCAGAAGGCCATAATCAAAGAGCTGAGCAGGCACGAATCATGAAATCAGCAGGTAATAATCATGGATCTCAGCTGTGATGAATCATGCTGCTCAACTGGCAATATTCAAGCAGCTCTGCATGTAGGAATCACACAATACAGCTCTCAATTGTCAAGCAGATGAGCAGGCAGGAATCACGCAGCTCAGCTCGCAATTGTCAATCAGCTGAGCAGGCAGGAATCACAGAGCTCAGCTAGCAGTTGTCAACCAGATGAGCAGGCAAGAATCACACAGCCCAACTGACAATTATCAAGCAGATGAGCAGGCAGGAATAATGCAGCTCATCTGGCAATAATTAAGCAGATGAGCAGGCAGATGACGCAGCTCAGCTGGCAAATTTCAAGCATATTAACAGGCAGGAATCACGCTGCTCAGCTGGCAATTTTCAAGCAGATGTGCAGGCAGGAATCACTCAGCTCAGCTGGCAATTATAAAGCAGATGAGCAGGCAGGAATCACGCAGCTCAGCTGGCAGTTATTAAGCACATGAGCAGGTAGGAATCACGCAGCTCAGCTGGCAATAATCAAGCAGATGAGCAGCCAGGAATCACTCAGCTCAGTTGGCAATAATCAAGCAGACGAGCAGGCAGCTATCACACAGCTCAGCTGGCAATTATCAAGCAGAAGAGCAGGAAGGAATCACACAGCTCATCTGGCAATTGTCAAGCAGATGAGCAGGCAGGAATCACGCAGCACAGCAGGCCCTGATCACGTGACAGATCATGCATTGATCACGTGACTGATCATGCACTGATCACGTGGCTATCATGCACTGATCACGTGGCTGATCATACACAGATCACTTGACTATTCATGCACTGATAACGTGGCTATCATGCACTGATCACGTTATTGCCCATGCACTGATCACGTCCATGATCATACACTGATCACCTGACTGATCATGCACTGATCACGTGACTGATCATGCTCTGATCACGTGGCTATCATGCACTGATCACTTGTCTATCATGCACTGATCACGTGGCTGATCATGCACTGATCACGTGGCTACCATGCACTGATCACGTGGCTATCATGCACGGATCACGTGGCTGATCATAACCTGATCACGTGACTGACCATGCACTGATCAAGTGGATATCATGCACTGATCACGTCACTAATCATGCAGTTATCATGTGGCTATCATGCACTGATCACGTGACTGCCCATGCACTGCTCACGTGGCTGATTAAACACTGATCATGTGGCGGATCCTGCACTGGTCACATGGCTGATGATGCGTTAATCACGTTGCTGATCATGAACTGATCACGTGGCTGAGCATGCAGTGATCACCTGTCTAAATGGCGATGAACACGTGACTGCTCATGCACTGATCACGTGGATGATCATACACTGATCACGTGACTGATCATGCACTTATCACGTAGCTATCATTCCCTGATCACATGACTGCGCATGAACTGATCACATTCCTGATCATACACTGATCACGGGATTGATCATGCACTGATCACCTGACTGCCCATGCAATGATCACGTGCATAATCATACACTGATCACGTGCCTGATCATTCACTGATCACATGACTGATCATGCACTGTGCACGTGGCTATCATGCATTGTTCACTTGACTATCATGCACTGATCACGTGGCTAATCATACACTGATCACTTGACAGATCATGCACCGATCACGTGACGGATCATGCACTGATCAGGTGGCTATCATGCACTGATCAGGTGGCTATCATGCACTGATCACGTGACTGCCCATGCACGGATCATGTGCCTGATCATACACTGATCCCGTGGCTGATCATGGACTGATCACATGGCTGATGATGCACTAATCACATTGCTAATTATGAACTGATCACCTGCCTGAGCATGCAGTAATCTTGTGTCTGAATGGCGCTGATCATGTGACTGATCATGCGCTGATCACTTGGCTATCATGAACTGATGATGTGCCTCATGAGGCAATAATCAAAGAGCTGAGCAGCCACCAATCACGCAATCAGCAGGCAAAAATCAAGGACTTCATCTGTGACCAATCATGCAGATCAGCTGGCAATAATCAAGCAGCTGAGCAGGCAGGAATCACACGGCTCAGCTGAATATTGTCAAGCAGATGAGGAGTCAGGAATCACGCAGCTCAGCTGGCAATAATCAAGCAGATGAGCAGGCAGGACGAACGCAGCACAGTTGGCAATTGTCAAGCAGCTCATCAGCCAGGAATGACGCAGCTCAGCAGTCCCTCATCATGTGACTGAGCATGCACTCTTGACATTGCTGATCATACAGTTATTACGTGACTGATCATGCACTGATCACATGGCTGATCATGCATTGATCACGAAGCTGATCATACACTGATCATGTGACGGTGCATGCACTGATCACATGGCTGATCATGCACTGATCACGTGGCTGATCATGCACGGATAACCTGGCTATCATACACTGATCACGTGACTGATCATACACTCTTCACATGCCTGATCATGCACTGATCACGTGGCTGATCATGCACTGATCACGTTGAGGATCATGCAGTGATCACCTGGCTGATCATACACTGATCACGTGGCTGATCATGCACTGATCAGATGACTGATCATGCACTGATCACGTGCCTTATCATGCACTGATCAGGTGGCTGATCATGCACTGATCACGAAGCTGATCATACACTGATCACGTGACTGTGCATGCACTGATCACGTGGTTGATCATACACTGATCACGTGGCTGATCATGCACTAATCATGTTGCAGATCATGCACTCATCACGTGGCTGATCATACACTGATCACATGGCTGATCATGCAATGATCACGTGTCTGATCGTACACTGATCACGTGGCTGATCATGCACTAATCCCGTTGCTTATCATGCACTGATCAGGTTGCTATCATGCACTAATCACGTGGCTGAACATACAGTGATCACGTGGCTGATCATGCACTGATCACGAAGCTGATCATGCACTGATCATGAAGCTGAGCATATACTGATCAGGTGACCGTGCATGCACTGATCACTTGGCTGATCATGCACTGATCACGTGACTGTGCATGCACTGATCACATGGTTGATCATGCACTGATCACGTGGCTATCATGCACTGATCACGTGTCTATAATGCACTAATCACATGATTGCACATGCACTGGTCACGTAGCTGATCATACAGTAATGACGTGGCTGATCATGCACTGATTACGTGGCTGATCATGCACTGATCAGGGAGCTATCGTGCACTGATCACATGGCTATCATGCACTGAACCCGTGGCTGGTCATGCACTGATCACGTGGCTGATCATACACTGATCACGTGGCTGATCAGGAACTGATCACGTGACTGAGTATACAGTGATCACGTGTCTGAATGTGGCTGATCATGTGATTGATCATACGCTGATCATGTGGCTATCATGCACTGATCAGGTGGCTGATCATACAGTGGTTACGTGACTGATCATGCACAGGTCACGTGGCTATCATGCACTGATCACTTGATTGTGCATGCAATAATCACGTGGCTGATCATGCACTTATCACGTGGCTGATCATGCACTAATCACATGGCTGATCATGCACTGATCAGGTTACTGTTCATGCGCTGATCACGCGGCTGATCATGCACTGATCACGAAGCTGATCATACACTGATCAGGTTACTGTTCATGCGCTGATCACGCGGCTGATCATGCACTGATCACGTGGCTGATCATACACTGATCAGGTTACTGTTCATGCGCTGATCACGCGGCTGATCATGCACTGATCACGAAGCTGATCATACACTGATCAGGTTACTGTTCATGCGCTGATCACGCGGCTGATCATGCACTGATCACGTGGCTGATCATACACTGATCAGGTTACTGTTCATGCGCTGATCACGCGGCTGATCATGCACTGATCACGTGGCTGATCATACACTGATCACGTGGCTGATCATGCATTAATTACTTTGCGGATCATGCACTCATCACGTGGCTGATCATGCACTGATCACAAAGCTGATCATACACTGATCACGTGGCTGATCATGCACTGATCACAAAGCTGATCATACACTGATCACGTGGCTGATCATGCACTGATCACAAAGCTGATCATACACTGATCACGTGGCTGATCATGCATTAATTACTTTGCGGATCATGCACTCATCACGTGGCTGATCATGCACTGATCACAAAGCTGATCATACACTGATCACGTGGCTGATCATGCACTGATCACGTGGCTGATCATACACTGATCACGTGGCTGATCATGCACTAATCACTTTGGGGATCATGCACTCCTCATGTGTCTGATCATACACAGATCACGTGGCTGATCATGCAGTAATCACGTTGGGGATCATGCACTCATCACGTCGCTGAACATACACTGAACACGTGGCTGATCATGCACTGATCACGTGTCTGATCGTACACTGATCACGTGGCTGATCATACACTGATCACGTGGCTGATCATGCACTGATCTCATGTCTGATCATACACTGATCACGTGGGTGATCATACTCTGATCACGTGGCTGATCATGCACTGATCACGAAGCTGATCATACACTGATCAGGTTACTGTTCATGCGCTGATCACGCGGCTGATCATGCACTGATCACGTGGCTGATCATACACTGATCAGGTTACTGTTCATGCGCTGATCACGCGGCTGATCATGCACTGATCACGAAGCTGATCATACACTGATCAGGTTACTGTTCATGCGCTGATCACGCGGCTGATCATGCACTGATCACGTGGCTGATCATACACTGATCAGGTTACTGTTCATGCGCTGATCACGCGGCTGATCATGCACTGATCACGTGGCTGATCATACACTGATCACGTGGCTGATCATGCATTAATTACTTTGCGGATCATGCACTCATCACGTGGCTGATCATGCACTGATCACAAAGCTGATCATACACTGATCACGTGGCTGATCATGCACTGATCACAAAGCTGATCATACACTGATCACGTGGCTGATCATGCACTGATCACAAAGCTGATCATACACTGATCACGTGGCTGATCATGCACTGATCACGTGGCTGATCATACACTGATCACGTGGCTGATCATGCACTAATCACTTTGGGGATCATGCACTCCTCATGTGTCTGATCATACACAGATCACGTGGCTGATCATGCAGTAATCACGTTGGGGATCATGCACTCATCACGTCGCTGAACATACACTGAACACGTGGCTGATCATGCACTGATCACGTGTCTGATCGTACACTGATCACGTGGCTGATCATACACTGATCACGTGGCTGATCATGCACTGATCACATGTCTGATCATACACTGAACACGTGGGTGATCATACTCTGATCACGTGGCTGATCATGCACTGATCACGTGGCTGATCATACTCTGATCACGAAGCTGATCATACACTGACCACGGGACTGTGCATGCACTGATCACTTGGCTGATCATGCACTGATCACGTTGCTGATCATGCACTGATCACGTGGCTGATCATGTACTGATCACGTGGCTGATCATACACTGATCACGTGCCTGATCATGCACTAATCATTTTGCGGATCATGCACTGATCACTTGGCTGATCATACACTGATCACGTGGCTGATCATACTCTGATCACGTGGCTGATCATACTCTGAACACGAAGCTGATTATACACTGATCACGTGACTGCATGCACTGATCACTTGACTGTGCATGCACTGATCACGTGGATGATCATGCACTGATTAATCATGTACTGGTCACGTGGCTATCCTACACTGATCACGTGAATGATCATGCACAGATCACCTGGCTATCATGCACTGATCACTTTTTTGTGCATGCAATAATCACGTGGCTGACCATGCACTTATCACGTGGCTCATCATGCACTAATCACATGGCTGATCATGAACTGATCACGTGACTTAGCATGCAGTGATCTCGTGTCTGAATGATGCTGATCATGTGACTGATCATGAGCTGATCACGTGGCTATCATGCACTGATGATGTGCCTCAGGAGGCAATAACCAAAGAGCCGAGCAGGCACGAATCACACAATCAGCAGGCAATAATCATGGACCTCAGCTGTGATGAATCATGCTGCTCAGCTGGCAATCATCAAGCAGCTGAATAGGCAGGAATCAGACGGCTCAGCTGGCAATTGTCAAGCAGATGAGCAGGCAGGAATCACGCAACTCAGCTGGCAATTGTCAAGCAGCTCAGCAGAGAGGAATCATGCAGCTCAGTAGGCCCTGGTCATGTGACTCAGCAGGCAATGTTCACGTGGCTGATCATACACTGATCACGTGACTGATCATGCACTGATCACGTGACTGATCATGCACTGATCTGGTGGCTATCATTCATTGACCACGTGGTTGATCATACCCCGATCACGTGACTGATCATGCACTGATCACGTGGATATCATGCACTGATCACGTGGCTGATCATGCACTGATCACCTGGCTGATCATGCACTGATAACCTGGCTATCATACACTGATCATGTGACTGATCATGCACTGTTCACGTGCCTGATCATGCACTGATCACGTGGCTGATCATGCACTGATCACGAAGCTGATCATACACTGATCACGGGACTGTGCTTGCACTGATCACGTGGCTGAGCATGCACTGATCACGTGGCTGGTCATGCACTGAGCACGTGGCTGATCATGCACTGATCTGGTGGCTATCATTCATTGATCACGTGGTTGAACATACCCCGATCACGTGACTGATCATGCACTGATCCCGTGCATATCATGCACTGATCACGTGGCTGATCATGCACTGATCACCTGGCTGATAATGCACTCATAACCTGCCTATCATACACTGATCACGTAACTGATCATGCACTCTTCACGTGCCTGATCATGAACTGATCACGTGGCTGATCATGCACTGATCTCGAAGCTGATCATACTCTGACCACCTGACTGTGCTTGCACTGATCACGTGGCTGGTCATGCACTGATCACGTGGCTGATCATGCACTAATCACGTTGTGGATCATTCAGTAATCACGTGGCTGATCACACACTGATTACCTGGCTGATCATGCACTGATAACGTGGCTGATCATGCACTGATCACATGACATATCATGCACTGAACACGTGCCTGATCATGCACTGATCACGTGGCTGATCATGCACTGATCACAAAGCTGATCATACACTGATCACGTGACTGTGCATGTGCTGACCACGCGGCTGATCATGCACTGATCACGTGGCTGATCATACACTGATCACGTGGCTGATCATGCACTGATCACATTGCTGATCATACACTGATCACGTGGCTGATCATGCACTAATCACGTTGGGGAACATGCGTTCATCACGTGGCTGATCATACAGTCATCACGTGGCTGATCATGCAGTAATCACTTTGGGGATCATGCACTCATCACGTCGCTGAACATACACTGAACACGTGGTTGATCATGCACTGATCACGTGTCTGATCGTACACTGATCACGTGGCTGATCATTCACTAATCACGTGGCTGATCATGCACCGATCACGAAGCTGATCGTACACGGATCACGTGACTGATCATGCACTGATCACGTGACTGGTCATGCACTGATCACGTGGCTATCAGGCACTGATCAGGTGACTGCACATGCAATGATCACGTAACTGTAGGCAATGAGCACTTGGGTATCTTGCGCTGATCACGTGGCTGATCATACACTGATCACGTGACTGATCATGCACAGATCACGTGGCTATCATGCACTGATCACTTAATTTTGCATGCAATAATCACGTGGATGATCATGCACTTATCACATGGCTGATCATGCACTAATCACATGGCTGATCATGAACTGATCACGTGACTTAGCATGCATTGATCTCGTGACTGATAAAGTGGATGATCATGCCCTGATCACATGGCAATCATGCACTGATCACATGACTGCACATGCACTGATTATGTGGATGATCATAAAATGTCCCAGTGACTGATCACGCACTGATCAGGTGACTGATCATGCACTGATCACGTGGCTATCATGCACTGATCACTTGACTGTGCATGCACTGATTATGTGGATGATCACGCACTGATCCCGTGACTGATCACGCACTGATCACGTGACTGATCATGCACTGATCACGTGGCTATCATGCACTGATCATGTGACTGTGCATGCAGTGGTCACGTAACAGGAGGCAATGATACTTGGCTATCATGCACTGATCACGTGGCTGATCAAGCACTTTTCATGTAACTGAGCATGCACGGATCATGTACCTATCATGCATTGATCACTTGGCTATCATGCACTGATCACGTGGCTGATCATACACTGATCACATGACTGCAAATGCACTGATCACTTGGCTGATCATACAGTGATCACGTGGCTGATCATGCACTGATCACGTGGCTGATCATGCACTAATCATGTTGCTGATCATGCACTGGTCAGGTGGCTATCATGCACTGATCACGTGGCTGATCATACACTGATTACGTGGCTGATCATGCACTGATCACGTGCCTGAACATACAGTGATCACGTGGCTGATCATGCACTGATAACGTGGCTGATCATGCACTAATCATGTTGCTGATCATGCACTGGTCAGGTGGCTATCATGCACTGATCACGGGGCTGATCATACACTGATCACGTGGCTGATAATGCACTGATCACTTGGCTGATCATACAGTGATCACGTGGCTGATCATGCACTTATCACGTGGCTGATCATGCACTAATCATGTTGCTGATCATGCACTGGTCAGGTGGCTATCATGCACTGATCACGTGGCTGATCATACACTGATCACGTGACTGCACATGCACTGATCACTTGGCTGAACATACAGTGATCACGTGGCTGATCATGCACTGATCACGTGGCTGATCATGCACTAATCATGTTGCTGATCATGCATTGATCACATGGCTATCATGCACTGATCCCATGGCTGATCATGCACTGATCACGTGGCTGATCATTCACTGATTACATGACTGATCATGCACTGATCACGTGGCTGAATATGCACTGATCACGAAGCTGATCATACACTGAACACGGGACTGTGCATGCACTGATCACTTGGCTGATCATGCACTGATCACGTGACTGATCCTACTCTGAACACGAAGTTGATCATACACTGATCACGTGACTGCATGCACTGATCACTTGACTGTGCATGAACTGATCACGTGCATGATCATGCACTGATTAATCATGTACTGTTCACGTGGCTATCATGCACTGATCACGTGACTGATCATGCACAGTTCACGTGGCTATCATGCACTGATCACGGGGCTGATCATACACACTGATAACGGGGCTGATTATGCAATGATCACGTGGCTGATCATACACTGATCACGTGGCTGATCATGCACTAATCACGTTGCTTATCATGCACTGATCACGTGGTTGACATACATTGATCACGAAGCTGATCATACACTGATCACGTGGCTGATCATACACTGATCACGTGGCTGATTATGCACTGATCACGTGGCTGATCATACACTGATCACGTGGCTGATCATACACTGATAAAGTGGTTGATCATGCACTGATCATGTGCCTGATCATGCACAGATCACGTGGCTATCATGCACTGATCACTTGATTGTGCATGCAATAATCACGTGGATGATCATGCACTTATCACGTGGCTGATCATGCACTAATCACATGGCTGATCATGAACTGATCACGTGACTTAGCATGCCGTGATCACTTGTCTGAATGTTTCTGATCATGTGACTGTTCATGAATTGTTCACGTGACTATCATGCACTGATGATGTGCCTCAGGAGGCAATAACCAAAGAGCTGAGGAGGCACGAATCACACAATCAGCAGGCAATAATCATGGACCTCTGCTGTGATGAATAATGCTGCTCAGCTGGCAATCATCAAGCAGCTGAATAGGCAGGAATCAGACGGCTCAGCTGGCAATTGTCAAGCAGATGAGCAAGCAGGAATCACGCAGCTCAGCTGGCAATTGTCAAGCAGCTCAGCAGACAGGAATCACGCAGCTCAGTAGGCCCTGGTCACGTGACTCAGAAGGCACTGTTCACGTGGCTGATCATACAAGGATCACGTGACTGATCATGCACTGATCACATGGCTATCATTCACTGATCACATGACTGTGCATGCACTTATCATGTGGATGATCATACACTGATCACGTGACTGATCATGTGGCTGATCATGCACTGATCACGTGGCTATCATGCACTGATCACGTGACTGCGCATGCACTGATTATGTGGATGATCATACACTGATCATGTGACTGATCATGCACTGATCACGTGCCTGAACATGCACTGATCACGAAGCTGATCATACACTGATCACGTGACCGTGCATGCACTGATCACATGGCTGATCATGCACTGTTCACGTGGGTGATCATGCACTGTTCATGTGGCTGATCATACACTGATCACATGACTGATCATACACTAACCACGTTGCATAAAATGCTCTGATCTCGTGGTTGATCATACACGTTTCACATTACTGATAATGCCCTGATAACGTGCCTGATCATGCCTGATCACGGGCTGATCATGCACTGATCACGAAGCTGATCATACACTGATCCCGTGACTGTGCATGCACTGATCACGTGGCTGATCATGCAATGATCACTTGGCTGATTATGCACTGATCACGTGGCGGATCATGCACTGATCACGTGGCGGATCATACACTGATCACGTGGCTGATCATACACTGATCACGTGACTGATTATACACTGATCACGTGGCTGATCATACACTGATCACGTGGCTTATCATGCACTAATCACGTTGCTTATCATGCACTGATCAGGTGGCTATCATGCACTGATCACGTGGCTGAACATACACTGATCACGTGACTGTGCAGGCACTGATCACGTGACTGATCTTGCACTGATCACGTGGCTATCATGCACTGATCACGGGTCTATCATGCACTAATCACGTGAAGGCACAGGCACTGATCACGTAACTGTAGGCAATGATCACATGGCTATGATGCACTGAACTCGTGGCTGATCACGCACTGATCACGTGACTGATCATGCAGTGGTCAGGTGGCTATAATGCACTGATCACGTGGCTGATCATGCACTAATCACGTTGCTTATCGTGCACTGATCAGGTGGCTATCATGCACTGATCACGTGGCTGATCATGCACTAATCACGTTGTGGATCATTCACTGATCACGTGGCTGATCACACACTGATTACGTGGCTGATCATGCACTGATCACGTGGCGGATCATACACTGATCACGTGGCTGATCATGCACTGATCACGTGGCTGATCATACACTGATCACCTGGCTGATCATGCACTAATCAGGTTGGGGATCATGCACTCATCACAGGGCTGATCATACACTGATCACGTGGCTGATCGTACACTGATAACGTGACTGCACATGCACTGATCCCATCGCTGATCGTACAGTGATCACGTAGCTGATCATGCACTGATCACGTGGCAGATCATGCACTGATCATGAAGCTGATCATACACTGACCACGTGACTGCGCATGCACTGATCACGAGACTGCACATGCACTGATCACTTGGCTATCATGCACTGATCACGTGTCTATCATGCACTAATCACGTTACTGATTATGCACTGATTTCGTAGCGGACATGCACTGATCACCTGACTGCGCATGCCATGATCACGTGATTGAGCATGCACTGATCAGGTGGCTATCATGCACTGATCACGTGGCTGATTATGTATTGATCACTTGGCTGATTATACACTGATCATGTGGCAGATAATGCACTAATCACATGGTTGATCATGCACTGTTCACATGGCTGTTCATGCACTGATCTCGTGGCTGATCATACACTGATCACATTACTGATAATGCCCTGATTACGTGCCTGATCATGCACTGATCACGTTGCTGATCATGCACTGATCACGTGGCGGATCATACACTGATCACGTGGCTGATCATACACTGATCACGTGGCTGACCATACACTGATCACGTGACTGATTATACACTGATCACGTGGAGGATCATACACTGATCACGTGGCTTATCATGCACTAATCACGTTGCTTATCATGCACTGATCAGGGGGCTATCATGCACTGATCACGTGGCTGAACATACACTGATCACATGACTGTGCAGGCACTGATCACGTGACTGATCTTGCACTGATCACGTGGCTATCATGCACTGATCACGGGTCTATCATGCACTAATCACGTGAAGTCACAGGCACTGATCACGTAATTGTAGGCAATGATCACATGGCTATGATGCACTGAACTCGTGGCTGATCACCCACTGATCACGTGACTGATCATGCAGTGGTCAAGTGGCTATAATGCACTGATCACGTGGCTGATCATACACTGATCACATGCCTGATCATGCACTGATCACGAAGCTGATCATACACTAATCACGTGACCGTGCATGCACTGATCACGTGGCTGATCATGCACTGTTCACGTGGGTGATCATGCACTGATCATGTGGCTGATCATACACTGATCACTTGACTGATCATACACTAACAACTTTGCAGATAATGCACTGATCACGTGGTTGATCATACACTGTTCACATGGCTGTTCATGCACTGATCACGTAGCTGATCATACACTGATCACATTACTGGTAATGCCCTGATAAGGTGCCTGATCACGCACTGATCACGTGGCTGATCATGCACTGATCAGGAAGCTGATCATACACTGATCACGTGACTGTGCATGCACTGATCAGGTGGCTGATCATGCACTGATCCCTTGGATGATTATGCACTGATCACGTGGCGGTTCATGCACTGATCACGTTGCTGATCATACACTGATCACGTGGCTGATCATACACTGAACAAGTGGCTGATCATACACTGATCACGTGGCTGATCATACACTGATCAAGTGGCTGATGATGCAATGATAACGTGGCTGATCATACACTGATCACGTGGCTGATCATGCACTAATCATGTTGCTTATCATGCACTGATCAGGTGGCTATCATGTACTGATCACGTGGCTGATCATACACTGACCACGTGACTCTGCATGCACTGATCACGTGAATCATCAAGCACTGATCACGTGGCTATCATGCACTGATCACGTGTCTATCATGCACTGATCAAGTTACTGATTATGCACTGATTGCGTAGCGGTCATGCACTGATCACATGACTGCGAATGCCATGATCACGTGACTGATCAAACACAGATCAGGTGGCTATAATGCACTGATCACGTGGCTAATCATACATTGATCACGTAACTAATCATGCACTGATCACTTGGCGATCTTACACTTATCACGTCGTTGATCATGCCTTGATCACGTAGCTATCATGCACTAACCACATGACTGCGCATGAACTGATCACGTGGATATCAAACACTGATAAAGTGACATATCATGCACAGATCATGTAGATATCATGCACTGATCACATGGCTATCATGCACTGATCACATGGCTGATCATTCACTGATCATGTGACTGATCATGCACTGATCACGTGGCTGAATATGCACTCATCACGAAGCTGATCATACACTGACCATGGGACTCTGCATGCACTGATCACTTGGCTAATCATGCACTGATCACGTGGCTATCATGCACTGATCACATTGCTGATCATGCACTGATGACGTGGCTGATCATGCACTGATCACGTGGCTGATTATACACTGATCACGTGCCTGATCATTCACTAATCATGTTGCGGATCATGCACTGATCACATGACTGATCATGCACAGATCACGTGGATATCATGCACTGATCACTTGATTGTGCATGCAATAATCACGTGGATGATCATGCACTAATCACCTGGCTGATCATGCACTAATCACTTGGCTGATCATGAACTGGTCACGTAACTGATCATACACTAACCACGTTGCAGATAATGCACTGATCACGTGGTTGATCTTACACTGTTCACATGGCTGTTAATGCACTGATCACGTGGCTGATCATACACTGATCACATTACTGATAATGCCCTGATAACGTGCCTGATCATGCACTGATCACGTGGCTGATCATGCACTGATCACGAAGCTGATCATTCACTGATCCGGTGACTGTGCATGCACTGATCACGTGACTGATCATGCACTGATCACTTGGCTGATTATGCACTGATCACGTGGCGCATCATGCACTGATCAACTGGCGGATCATACACTGATCACGTGGCTGTTCATACACTCATCACGTGGCTGATCGTACAATGATCAAGTGGCTGATCATGCACTGATCACTTGGCTGATCATGCACTGATCACAAAGCTGATCATAAACTGATCACGTGACTGTGCATACGCTGACCACACGGCTGATCATGCCCTGTTCACGTGGCTGATCATACACTGATCACGTGGCTGATCATGCACTGATCACGTGGCTGATCATACACTGATCATCTGGCTGATCATGCACGAATCACGTTGGGGATCATGCACTCATCACGTGGCTGATCATATACTCATCACGTGGCTGATCATGCAGTAATCACATTTGGGATCATGCACTAATCACGTCGCTGAACATACACTGAACACGTGGTTGATCATGCACTGATTACGTGTCTGAACGTACACTGATCACGTGGCTGATCATTCCCTAATCACGTGGCTGATCATGCACTGATCACGAAGCTGATCGTACACTGATCACGTGACTGTGCATGCACTGATCACGTGGCTGATCAGGCACTAATCAAGTGGCTGATCATATATTGATCACGTGGCTGATCATGCACTAATCAGGTTGGGGATCATGCACTCATCACATGGCTGATCATACACTGATCACGTGGCTGATCGTAAACTGATAACGTGACTGCACATGCATTGATCCCGTCGCTGATCGTACAGTGATCACGTAGCTGATCATGCACTGATCACGTGGCAGATCATGCACTGATCACGAAGCTGATCATACAGTGACCACGTGACTGCGCATGCACTGATCACGAGACTGCACATGGACTGATCACTTGGCTATCATGCACTGATCACGTGTCTATCATGCACTTATCACGTTACTGATTATGCACTGATTTCGAGGCAGATATGCATTGATCACATGACTGCGCATGCCATGATCACGTGACTGAGCATGCACTGATCAGGTGGCTATCATGCACTGATCACGTGGCTGATTATGTACTGATCACTTGGCTGATTATACACTGATCATGTGGCGGATAATGCACTGATCACATGGTTGATAATACACTGTTCACATGGCTGTTCATGCACTGATCTCGTGGCTGATCATACACTGATCACATTACTGATAATGCCCTGATTACGTGCCTGATCATGCACTGATCACGTGGCTGATCATGCACTGATCACGAAGCTGTTCATACTGATCACGTGACTGTGCATGCACTGATCAGGTGGCTGATCATGAACTGATCACTTGGCTGATTATGCACTGATCACGTGGCGGATTATGCACTGATCACGTGGCGGATCATGCACTGATCACGTGGCTGATCATACACTGAGCACGTGGCTGATCATACACTGATCACATGGCTGATTATGCACTGATCACGTGGCTGATCATACACTGACCACGTGGCTGATCATGCACTAATCAGGTTGCTTATCATGCACTGATCAGGTGGCTATCATGCACTGATCACGTGGCTGATCATACACTGATCACGTGGCTATCATGCACTGATCACGTATCTATCATGCACTGATCAAGTTGCTGATTATGCACTGATTGCGTAGCGGTCATACACTGATCACCTGACTGCGAATGCCATGATCACGTGACTGATCATGCACTGATCACGTGGCTAATCATACGTTGTTCACGTAACTAATCATGCACTGATCACTTGGCGATCTTGCAGTGATCACGTGGTTGATCATTCACTGATCACGTAGCTATCGTGCACTGATGACATGACTGCGCATGAAATGATCACGTGGATATCATACACTGATCAAGTGACATATCATGCACTGATCACGTGACTGATCATGCACTGATCTGGTGGCTATCATTCATTGAACACGTGGTTGATCATACCCCGATCACGTGACTGATCATGCACTGATTACGTGGATATCATGCACTGATCACGTCGCTGATCATGCACTGATCACCTGGCTGATCATGCACTCATAACCTGCCTATCATACACTGATCATGTGACTGATCATGCACTCTTCACGTGCCTGATCATGCACTGATCACCTGGCTGATCATGCACTGATCACGAAGCTGATCATAGACTGATCACGTGACTGTGCTTGCACTGATCACGTGGCTGGTGATGCACTGATCACGTGGCTGATCATGCACTAATCACGTTGTGGATCATGCACTGATCAAGTGGCTGATCACAAACTGATTACGTGGCTGATCATGCACTGATCCCGTGGCTGATCATGCACTGATCACGTGGCTGAGCATGCACTGATCACTTGACTGTGCATGCACTGATCACGTGGAGATCATGCACTGATTAATCATGTACTGGTCACGTGGCTATCCTGCACTGATCACGTGGCTGATCATACACTGATCACTTGAGTGATCATGCACAGATCACCTGGCTATCATGCACTGATCACTTGATTGTGCATGCAATAATCACGTGGATGAGCATGCACTTATCACGTGGCTCATCATGCACTAATCACATGGCTGATCATGAACTGATCACGTGACTTAGCATGCAGTGATCTCGTGTCTGAATGGTGCTGATCATGTGACTGATCATGAGCTGATCACGTGGCTATCATGCACTGATGATGTGCCTCAGGAGGCAATAACCAAAGAGCCGAGCAGGCACGAATCACACAATCAGCAGGCAATAATCATGGACCTCAGCTGTGATGAATCATGCTGCTCAGCTGGCAATCATCAAGCAGCTGAATAGGCATGAATCAGACGGCTCAGCTGGCAACTGTCAAGCAGATGAGCAGCCAGGAATCACGCAGCTCAGCTGGCAATTGTCAAGCAGCTCAGCAGAGAGGAATCACGCAGCTCAGTAGGCCCTGGTCATGTGACTCAGCAGGCACTGTTCACGTGGCTGATCATACACTGATCACGTGACTGAGCATGCACTGATCACGTGACTGATCATGCACTGATCTAGTGGCTATCATTCATTGATCACGCGGTTGATCATACCCCGATCAGGTGACTGCACATGCACCTATCCCGTCGCTGATCATACAGTGATCACGTAGCTGATCATGCACTGATCACGTGGCAGATCATGCACTGATCACGAAGCTGATCATACACTGACCACGTGACTGCGCATGCCATGATCATGTGACTGATCATGCACTGAACAGGTGGCTATCATGCACTGATCACGTGGCTGATTATGCACTGATCACTTGGCTGATTATACACTGATCACGTGGCGGATCATGCACTGATCACGTGGTTGATCATACACTGTTCACATGGCTGTTCATGCACTGATCTCGTGGCTGATCATACACTGATCACATTACTGATAATGCCCTGATTACGTGCCTGATCATGCACTGATCACGTGGCTGATCATGCACTGATCAGGAAGCTGTTCATACTGATCACGTGACTGTGCATGCACTGATCAGGTGGCTGATCATGAACTGATCACTTGACTGATTATGCACTGATCACGTGGCGGATTTTGCACTGATCACATGGCGGATCCTGCACTGATCACGTGGCTGATCATACACTGATCACGTGGCTGATCATACACTGATCACATGGCTGATTATGCACTGATCACGTAGCTGATCATACACTGATCACGTGGCTGATCATGCACTTAACAGGTTGCTTATCAGGCACTGATCAGGTGGCTATCATGCACTGATCAAGTGGCTGATCATACACTGATCACGTGGCTATCATGCACTGATCACTTGTCTATCATGCACTGATCATGTTAATGATTATGCACTGATTGTGTAGCGGTCATGCACTGATCACATGACTGCGAATGCCATGATCACGTGACTGATCATGCACTGATCAGGTGGCTATCATGCACTGATCACGTGGCTAATCATACATTGATCACGTAACTAATCATGCACTGATCACTTGGCGATCTTGCACTGATCACGTGGTTGATCATTCACTGATCAAGTAGCTATCATGCACTGATGACATGACTGCGCATGAACTGATCACGTGGATATCATACACTGATCAAGTGACATATCATGCACTGATCACGTGACTGATCATGCACAAATCTGGTGGCTAAAATTCATTGAACACGTG